>NC_056725.1:1834269790-1834344014 GCF_019279795.1 Protopterus annectens
CCACCCTGCCTGTACTCTCTTCTTCACATCTCCCACACTCGCCATTACTCTGAACTGTTGATCCCAAGTATTTAAACTCATCCACCTTTGCCAACTCTACTCCCTGCATCCTCACCATTCCTCTATCCTCCCTTTCATTTACACACATATATTCCATCTTAGTCAGGATGACCTTCATTCCTCTCCTCTCTAGAGCATATCTCCACCTCTCCAGGGTCTCCTCAACCTGTTCCCTACTCTCACTTCATATCACAATGTCATCTGCAAACATCATAGTGTATGGGGACTCCTGTCTGATCTTGTCTGTCAACCTGTCCATCACCAGTGCAAATAAGAAAGGGCTCAGAGCTGATCCTTGATGTAATCCCACCTCCATCTTAAACGCATCTGTCACTCCCACTGCAGATCTCACCACTGTCACACTACCCCTGTACATATCCTGTACCACTCTTACATACTTCTCTGCCACTCCCGACTTTCTCATACAATACCACAACTCCTCTCTAGGCACCCTGTCATATGCTTTCTCTAAGTCCACAAAGACACAATGCAACTCCTTCTGACCTTCTCTGTACTTCTCCATCAACACTCTCAGAGCAAACATCGCATCTGTAGTGCTCTTTCCTGGCATGAAACCATACTGCTGATCACTAATTTCACCTCCCTTCTTAACCTAGCTTCCACTACTCTTTCCCATAATTTCATGCTGTGACTGATCAGTTTTATCCCTCTGTAGTTACTACAGCTCCGCACATCACCTTTATTCTTAAAAATCAGTACCAAAACACTTTTTCTCCACTCCTCAGGCATCCTATCACTTTCCATGATTTCATTAAACAATCTGGTTAAAAATTTCACTGCCATTTCTCCTAAACACCTCCAAGCTTCCACAGGTATGTCATCTGGACCAGCAGCCTTTCCATTTTTCATCCTCTTCATAGCTATCCGTCTTGCTAATCCAGTGCACTTCCTGATTCACTATCCCTACATCATCCAACCTTCTTTCTCTCTCATTCTCTTCATTCATCAGCTCCTCAAAGTACTCCTTCCATCTGTTCAACACATTCTCCTCACTAGTGAGTACATTTGCCTCATTATTCTTTATCACCCTTACCTACTGCACATCTTTCCTAGCTCGGTACCTCTGTCTAGCTAATCGGTACAGGTCCTTTTCTCCCTCTTTAGTGTCCATCATTTCATAAAACTCTCTCTATGCCTTATCCTTAGCCTTTGCCACCTCTCTCTTTACCATGCATGTCATCTCCTCATACGCCTGTCTACTTTCTTCATCTCTCTGACAATCCCACTTCTTCTTCGCCACCCTCTTTCTCTGTATACTCTCCTGTACTTCCTCATTCCACCACCAGGTCTCCTTGTCCTCCTTCTCCTGTCCAGATGTCACACCAAGCACCTTTCTAGCAGTCTCCCTTACTAGTTCTGGTGTAGTTACTCAGCTATTCGGTAACACTTCACTGCCACCCAGTGCCTGTATTAACTCTTCCCTGAACTCCACCTCACAATCACCCTTTTTCAATTTCTACCATTTGATACTTGGTGCTGCCCTCACACTCCTCCTAAATAATGGCTGAAATTCAGAAAGGATTACGTAAAACAGTAAACATTATTACTGGAGGTTTACACCTTGTGGTATCCCTGTCTGAGTCTGAGACCACCCAACCACTGCGATTTCCCACTTGTGGAAGCTTCAGCACAGAGGGTAGTTTTGTCAGCTTTGGTAGATGGTAACGAGGCAATCTGGTTGACTGGCTAATGCTAATTAGCCATGTACTGACTACTGGAAATGCCTGAGGCTACCAATGTACCCTGCCAAATGACTCAGACGTTTTTATCAGCTGTGTAAAATACAACATTCAGCAGAAAAATTTAACACAGTCAAAAGAGAGCAGTCACCCATTCAGTGGGAGAAGTCATGGTGTAGGTAAGTTCAGCAAAGCTCAGTGGAGATGTGGGAGTGGAGGGTGTAAGTTTTTGTATGTGAGTGAAACTGTTTGTACACATCTGTATGGTTTGAATGGAGTGCTTTTGTGTGTGTGTGTGTGTGTGTGTGTGTGTGTGTGTGTGTGTGTGTGTGTGTGTGTGTGTGTGTGTGTGTGTGTGTGCGTGTGTATGGTAAAAATTACATGGTGAATGGGTGAGAGTTTCTGTGAGTCCAATGAAGTACTGGGGGATGTTTGATGTTGAGTTGATGTGTGTGTGTGTGTGTGTGTGTGTGTGTGTGTGTGTGTGTGTGTGTGTGTGTGTGTGTGTGTGTGTGTGTGTGTGTGTGTGTGTGTGTGTGTAACTGTGTGTGGGTGCCTGTACTAGCAAAATTCATGGGTCACCAATGTAATTTCTACTGCCAGCACAGGTCTGATAGCACTAGTGGTAAAAAATAAAAATCAGAAACATGTTAATGAGCCAATACTGAAGTCTTCTTCATTGCAGCCAAAGCTGACTTTGAGTCCCATTTTTCATGTATCTCGTAAACTAAGTGACCTACTTGTGTTTGGCAATTTATGTGACTGCAAGAAATTTTTTTATTTCTAAATATAAGGGATCATTTTTACATAAAACACTTTCCCCAGGATTTAATAAACTCTGTGTAGGTATAGTGTACAGCCTACGTGGAATGTTACCATGTCCCTGTATACACGGTCCCCCCTCGGCAGCGCATATTAATCATGGGCATTGCTGAAAGAGAGCCGTGGAACATGGTTATTGAATCAGTGTTGGGAGTGTAGTGTCAACTGCATCTGCAGATGATTAAGACACTCCCTGCACTGTCCAATGGTATAACGTCAATCATTTAATTGTTGTGTTTGTTTGTTTTTTTTACTTTTGTTATCTATTTTTTTTCAGCATGTTTGCATGGCGTGGCACAGAGTGCAGCAAAATGTTAAGCGGCACTGAGACGCCTGCCAGACATCTAAAAATAAAAAACAGATTTAATTAATTATTTATTTAAAGGTCATGTTTAAGCATAGCTGAGTGGGTTTTCACAGTGCTGCTCGGTGCTCAGCAGTGCTTATAGGCAGCTGAGAGGCATATGTAAAGGTGTAGCCAAATTCCATGTATCCTTGTAGCTAAATGGGTACAGTGCAGCTAAATGGGTAGAGGGCCAGCCTCATGAGCATTAGGTGCAGGGTTTGAATACATGCAAGGGACAATAAGTGTTTACTTTTGAAATACAAATTATACCAGTTTTATTTAAATTCTGGTGCACTGCACTCTGCTAAGCTCTGCTAAAACCTGCTAAGCCCTGCTAAGAACCACATAATCACTATACCGGCTGAAAATGTTTATTCACTGCTTGGCTCTGCTTAGCTGATTTGAGCACTGCTAAATGACACACCATATTTTTAAATATTGCCAGTGGTGTGTAAGGGAGGAAAAATAGGCTATATTAAGCCCAATATACAGGAATACAGCATAATCCATTGGAGTTCTGTCTCTGAAGGATACTATGGCAGGTGTTGGTGAGGATTCGCACTTTTGGGTGCAGCGTTGGGGCATCCTGGAGTCCAGGGACATGGTTGGACTCCTTGTAAAAAAATGAAGGCTGGCTTCTGTAGGGAGGTTACCAGGGCTCAGAGTCAAGGTGGAGGCCGGGGACTGACTGGCAAGAGACCTCATCAGTGCAACTGGGATCCCCTGCCCAGGTGAGCAGTGTCATTACCACTACAATGACCTGAAGAGATGTAAGGGGGATCTCTTGGACACCTGGGTCAAATAATTTAGGGCAGGGGATGTCCCACATGCATGTATGTACTTTTACTGCTGTACCACCAATAACTAATCAGAATGTCTGCTAAAAATGCAGAATGGTGTTCTTCTCTCCCAACAGCTGCAGAGGACAGGGCTCACAAC
Organism: Protopterus annectens; assembly: GCF_019279795.1. Classification (NCBI taxonomy): domain Eukaryota; kingdom Metazoa; phylum Chordata; order Ceratodontiformes; family Protopteridae; genus Protopterus; species Protopterus annectens. Next base: position 1,834,273,658 of record NC_056725.1, read on the forward strand.
CTCAAGGCGCATGCCGGGCACTTGGCCAGGTTGAACCATGAGTGCGGTGAGTATGTATGTATTCTGCTAACTGCAGTGAAATAAGCAAGAAAGAGTAAAGCATTACCTGCAATAAAGTATGTACATTAAAGTTTGTATTACAATAAATGTGGACTTAGAGCTGTTGTGCAAATAATGAATAATGCCAACTGTAGTTCAAAAAAACATGAAAGAATAGCATTGCCTGCATTAAAGTATATACAATAAAGTCTGTAGTGCAATAACTGTAGAAGTAGAGCTGTATTGCAAGACCTGAATAATGACAACTGTTGTTCAATAAAAATGTGAAACAGTACCTGAAACTGCACGAAAGTATATACAATAAAGTCTGTAGTCCAATAAATGTGTAATTAGAGCTGTTTGTCAAGAAGTGAATGCCAACTGTTCTGCAATAACTCATGAACCACTACCAATAACATCAAGATTAATTGTGTACATTAGGTTTGTCTTGATTTAACCATTGCAGTACAACTGTATGCATTCAGGCAGTAGTGCTGCAGTCAAGTATAACACTATAATAGCCATAGCATGCAAATATAATGGCAGACAAATGTCTTATTTAACACATACAGTACTGGTCAAGGCCATTTCTAGGCTAATATTGTCCACATAAAGCTCTGTCATCCACAAACAGCAGGTAAGCAAGGTATATGGGTGAGGTAGCTCACTCCATGATCTGATATTGTTGGTTGACTTCACAGATATTTCAAACCAGTGACAATATTTTGTGTACACCTGCATTCTATATACTAATGTATAGGTTACCTACTATCTCTGTAATGCTTGTATTTCATGCATGTGTGTTCTACTGTCACTGCAGTCTAGTATACAACTGTAGTAGTACTACCAGGTCATATATTGGTTCAATGTGAGCTCTAGGCAAATATCAGTCAGTTAGTAGTCAGCAGTGGTGTAGTAGCTCAGTTTGTTAAATGCTCTGTCTGTTGTACATTTTGCCACACAAAGACCAGGGTTCGAATACAGTGCTATGTAGTACTAAATATTACAGTATCGTTCACGTAATGTTTACAGATTCTGTTTCCACAGGAGCTACATGTAAATGGGTGTGGTACCCCATATTATGAGTAAATAATTGTGTGTTTAACTGCCACAGACTGTTAAAATCATTAGCAAGAATGTGAAACTACAGCATAACATAAAGGGAATGCGTATAATAATAATAAAATAAAATGAAATACATATAATGTGCAATCTTGGTATGGCTGTATGCCCGGAGTGTCTGTTCAAAGATGCTGCAACCAATTCATACATTCCATGCAGATGTCCTCTGCAGTCACTGCTATTGGGTTCTATTCCCATGCCTGCCAAGCAAGGCATGATAGCTTTTTAGGGTCTGTACTGTACACATACATGTCTCTCAAGTGTCACACTGTCATGTAATGTAATTAGTAGTGCATAATCCATCTGTCACAGAATTACCATTGGCACCATTGCCTAAATTAAAGTCTCACTACATCAGTCCATAGTACACCTTGGTAGTTATATAGGTCCACCTGATGTGCCACTGTTCTATGTAGTAGTGCAGATGCAGCTATTCATGCTTGGCCCATACTGTCCCCTGCAAATAGAGTGAGAGGTCCATATGTGCTACAACAGATATAGTGGACTTGTACAGATAAATACATGACAGACCCATAGGGTAGGTAGTAAATAGCCTATAATGGTACTAATGGACTGCTGTACTCTCTTTCCCCACCCCTTATCTTCATTTTATTGTTATTGTTATCCATTGGTTATGGATTACTATTCACATATGTTGTTCAATTACCTGGATTTTGGGCATATGTATTATAATTTGTATGTATTATAATGGTTGCTTATTAACATATCTTGCTGAATTACCTATTTTGTTGGCCTTATGCTGTAACTGTTACTGGCATGCTGTTAACATACTGACTGTTCTGGCATGTATTGTTGTGTTCTACATAATATGCATTGACATGTAATTGGGTTATTTCCACTGTTCTGGCATGCTGTTATTACTATGTTTCATTCATAATTAACCTTCTTATACTTATTGGTATACCTCCATCATCACAGCATGTCAGGGTAGGTTGGTTCTCAGTGATCTGCCTACCTTGCCTCAACTGGCTGTGGCACCAGCTCCTAGACCCAGGCCAGCGGTGCCCCCTTCACTGCCCCTGCACCACCTGTGGCATTGGGTGGAACCACCTCAGGGCTGGGGCCTGTCCTCTCCCTAGGAGTGGTTGGTGGTGGGGCTGCAGTCACCCAATAGAAACTGCTGGTCATGCTGTGCATGATCATTCATCAGTCCTATAAACATCGCCTGTACCAGATTAAGGGCACACTGGTCAACCTGGTGGGGCAGGCTGGCCCTGGTGCCCAACCTCCAGCACAGCCACTTTTGGGGCAGTGAAGAAGCAGTGTCAACTGCACATGAGTGGGGATGTCAATCATGATGCTGCCATCTGGAGGCACATGTGACTCCAATTCCAAAACACCCTCCCCATCCAAGGTGTTTACCCCTCACATGTGTCACACACTGCTCCTGTCTGCTGTATTGTTTGTCTTGTCTGTCTGCTATTACATCATCTCCTACCCAACTTGCCTCCATACACATACCTATTTCCCTTCCCCAACATTCCACTCTCTCCTTAAAAAAAAAAAAAAAAAAAAAAAAAAGGGAGCACCTGTCCCACAAAAAAAATATTGTCCCATACATAGCTCTCCATTTTTGTATGTATCCATTGGACACAACTAATTTGGTCCAATTGGCTTGACAACACATTTATATTGTCCTCACTCCTCTCTCTGCAGTTTAAAAGTCAAAATTAATCTACAAAACCTGTCAAAATACCAGCTGTTGCTGTACAAGAAATGGATAGCTATGGTCCTTCCCTACACCCATCCTGTACATCCCTATCTGCCTTTAACATTGCTTTTACCCCTGCTTCCCCCCATTTCACCATTTTCCTATCACGCCCTTTTTCTTTTTTTTTATATTTTTTAGAACAGGTTTGCACGGATTTACACAGAGCAGAGTGGCACACTATGCTGCATTACTTAGCTCAACTTAAGTGAGCTTAAATGAGCTTTAAACAGCTTTAATGTCTATATGTGTTTATGACAGTGTTACTCACATGTAGAAAATAAAAACCTCTGTCAAGTGTCAAACCTGGGCCCCTCTCTACTATATTACATTGCATTAACCTACCACACTGCATCAACTCTAGGTTAGATAGGTGTTTCCAGGAAAACCTGCTTGCTACTTATAGACATTATGCATGTAACTGAAATAAAAAAAAAAACTAATGTAAAAACTGGGAGTGTATCCTGGACTCTGGTGCAATAATACATAACAATGAAGGCATACTAATGGATGTTACTGAGGTCTGTGATAGCAGGTATATGTGTTCTTTTATCAGCAATTTGTGGCAAGACACCTGCTAAAGCAACAATGGCAAAGTATATGTACAACTGGGACCCTGATGCAGAAATTCAACCATACAATATAAAGCCACACGCATACACATGGCTCTGGAATGTTCCACACAACCTGTATATGTGCACATATATCCTGCAAATGCACATGCTTTTGTAGAGTCTCAGTAGCTCAGTCTGTTAAATGCCTTGCACACAGTACATTTTGCCACACACAGTCCTAGGTTTGAATCTACTCTTGTGTCGCACTTCAATTACATTATTGTGAAGACAATAATTAATGACTGAGTCATGCAGTCATACCCCCACTGGTTATTGCTACTTAATTAACTGCTACCCAGTTTTGCAAGACAAAGGCCGGAAGCCAGAGACACGATGCACATATCTATATAGCCTAACTCTGTGACACCTACCACTCTGTTAGTTGCAGTGTTGCATAACAGACGTACCTTAAGCACATGCCCTGACTACACTGTATAAAATACCAATGTCCTGATTCTGCCATGACAACAGGCCTGACACAGTTAATATAGTTACATGTACAGCTTGCTATCCACCAAAGTGCTCACACTCCCCTTATGTGTTGTACACTGCAGCAGCAGCTGCAGCCTGTAGCATACACAATTGTATGTAAAGGTAGGTGCTACAAACCTACCATACCTCTCAACCCTCTAGCACAAGGGATACAGACACAGCCATACTTAATGAGGGAAAAGGCCCACAGATGGGGACACGTGTAACAGTCTGCCCCTACAAAGATAGTATGCTGATAGAATAACAGCTATTGCAGTAGTTTGCATAGTCTGACAGGTATGCAGTGTGACACATAGATGTGTGTCTTCCCTTACTGACATCAGCCCACAGTGATTGCGAATGCACTGCCAGATGACCATAATAGTATGGGCCACTAACCACACATATGAGGCAAAGCTGACACATATGTCATAAATCTCTACAGTGGATGGTGTTTGTACTTACCCTCGGTGATGTTGTAGTCTCCACACCTCAGTAATGTCCATCTCATAAATTAAAACAGGGCTAAGGCCTACATGAAGGCCTGATATACTGCACTGTGGTGTCATGTCATTGGCTAATGATTGTACAATACAGCTGTTTTAGCTGCAATTAGCAATCCTGAGCCACAGAGTGGTGTAGGGGCAAGTATCTGCTATTGAGCAGTACCTTATAAAGGCAAGTGGCGTGGTATGGGGAACAGGTCTGTATGAGACTTAACACACAGACAGAGTGTATTATCAAAAGATTACTTGAGGCAAAGTTCAATAAAGGAGTACTGCACTCCACCAGGTATGTAATAGATTTCTACATATAACAGGATGCAAATGGGAGGATGGAGTTATGGGGAATAGGGATTACAGCAGTAAGCCTGTCTTAGATATATGGTGATGGCATGTCATTGATACTCTGCTGTCCTACACTTACATGCATGCCTCTCACGTGTCCCTGATTTCAATCACATCCCAGCTCTATCCCTTTCAATCCCACCTACAATGGTCAGCTGTTGTAGGAAAGCTAGTAGATTACACATAGCACATAGTGACAAAAAGGGAGGGTGTACACCCCTGTAACATCAAACAATGTACTGTAATTCATCTCCTCTCATTCTGTCTGTGACTCACATAATTAGTTCTAACATTGTAAAACTGACCCTGAATGTCCCTGATGTACTCTGGCTAAGTCCCTGTGTCTGTTGACATTTGTCCCTGTTTGGTTGAGAGCTATGGCTAACATACCTGCCAACCTCCTACAGCAACAACTCAGGACAAAGCCATAATTAATGGGGGTCAAAGGCCCACACTCATGGTACGTACCTGAGGCAGTGATAGTACTACTGGCATATCATTCTCAGTATAGGTGTTCTGAGTGCTATGTTTAGCTCTATCACATACACTGTCATATTGAATACCTTACAGGTGTAATGTACTGGCAATGTTAACTGGATGTAGTTCATGGTCATGTTATAATGGGCCTCATTTGTCTGTGTATGTTGTTGTGAGTCTGTTGTGCATGGGAGCAGAGATGTGAAGATGTAGAACTTGTACTGCAGTTGTGAATCCTTATCTGTATGAGTCTGTGTGGATTACTGTACATATTCAAATGCAGGTAGTAATGTACTGCTGTTGTTTTGCTTCTCCAGGTGACCAAGGCAGTTAAGAGTTTAGAGTTTGTCCCCCTCACAACCTAATGTCATTGTCTCATTGGAAGTTGATGATGATGGTGGCTATAGTGAGGCACAGGAGAGGTTGTCTGTGGCTGAATCTGTCTCAGAAGTTGACGTCTCTCTTCTGCCCCATTGTCATTGCACACAGTCAGTATGCCCACACATACCCAGTCCTCAGAGGCCACAGATAGTGGACAGTCAGAGGGTGGCAATATCAAACAGGGCAGTGTGGCAACTATGGCTTCAGTGAGTGTAGATACTGGCCATATCCAGAGAGCTGGTGAGGTCCCACACAGGCAGATTGCCAGGGGTGCTCATAGGAGGATTGCTGTCCTTCTATCACCTGTTGCAGGTGTCACATCATGGGTTATTCACCATGTTTTGGTCCATCATGGAGGCACAGGCAAGTTCTGAATGCAATGCCACATGGATGCTTAGGGTTATGGATGCAGCACAGTCTAACATCCATGACTGCCTCCACAACATTGGGGACATCCTCAATAGGTTCCCTGCTGTTGTGGATAGACAGTGGGCTGAGGCAGTGTCTGTCTTTGACTGCATGATGTTTGTGCAGGAACATCTTGTTGAAGTTGGGCATTTGATACGTGGATGAAGGTCATGGTCCTGGGCGATCCCATGAGATACACAGCCCCAGCATATTGCAGTCACCATCCAGTACTAGCACAGCATCCAGCTCTGGCCATGGTACTGCCAGTGCTACTCCTGGCAGAGCCAGTTCACGTGTTTGTGGCCAGAGAGAGTGAACTGTCCACTTTACAATGTATGGTCCACAGCTTTCCAAGATACACATGTGTAGGGCTAGCACTGAGCTTGACTGTGTGCAAGAACACACTCAAACACCACTGTTGCATGCAGGGCACCAACAGACACACACAACACCTCTCCATGGCCCATTTAACCAGCACCCCTTCCTGACACACACATGTGGTCACCTGTTTGGCACAGCCTAGGCCCCTGGCATGCCACACCACACCCTGAGCATGTGATGATATATGTGCCACAGCCCTGCCATCTGTGACATTGATGCAGGGAAATGCAAATATCTCTCTGAGGAACAGCATGAGCATATTACCTTACATGCAATATTGTTTTGCCATGGCACTTGTTGTAGGCCACTACAAGTATTGTATGCCGGCATGTGCATGACTACACATCAAGTGTTGTGTAACTTTGTTGCATGATGTTAGACTGGTGGTAGAGTTACAGAATGGCAGGTGTGTCATGGACCTAAATATGTGTCTGTTCCAGGTGTCTGAGAGGTTAAACAATGGACACATGGCAGAAATACAGCAGCACAGGATGGCATGGTGGCACAGCAGATACATGATATCAGCAGGGTAAAGCAGTATATGTGCATAGCTCCCTAGGTGCATATGTGTATAACAGTGTATCAGGGACAATGGGGCAGTCAGGGTAATCATGCATGTATACTTTGTGACAAGGCGTGCTACCCTTGATACGTGTCACCTGGGTTTTCTGAACATACAGATCTAGAACGTGGCAGACATCAGCTATGCTTATGTGGAGGAGAGCAATGTAGAGGCCAGCAGCTAGTCACATGCCCATAAAATGCATAACCATTGCACAGAGATAACCTATATGGGCATGTCTGTAGTGCTGTAAGGGGATATACTTATACACATGCACACACACAACGTGGATTATGTCAGATTAGAAACCCTACCTATCTACTATTACACACTACAGCTCACAGCACTTATTGCATGTGCCACATAGTTTCCCTGACATTAGAGTGTCAGCCAGTGATTTTAAGGTGGATGACATCAGCAGACCTTGTAGAGGAGGCCAATGTAGACTCTTGCAGCTAGGCATAGGGCCTTAAAATGCATAACCATTGCACAGAGGTAGGCCAAACGGACATGTCTATAGTGCTGGAAGGGAATATATTTACATACACACACACACCACACACACACACACACACACACACACACACACACACACACACACACACACACACACACACACACACACACACACACACACACACGTTACATGATGTGAGATTAGAGCCCCTACCTATCTAGTATTGCTCACAATCCTTATCACATTTGCCACAATTTATGTCTGTTGTATTTGTGGATGCAGGCACAGTACTTGTGGAGTATCCAAAGTGGCCTTGTGTTAGACAGCATGTGTGGCCTGCAAAGTGATACTGCTTGGTACTGTTATTGTATCTAGTGTCCTAGGGGTGGGATACCTGGTAATATCTCTGCTATGTGTGTACACTTACCAGTCTGGCCATATGTGGCTGTTTGCAGTTTGATAGGTGGACATGTGTCCAGGGACAATATGACCTGTCCAAGGCATGCATTGCATCCATTGTACATTTCACCACATGAGTCTGTCTACAGGATGACAGTGCGCAGGCACTGGGGTCTGTGGGTGAGTGGATTATCTACTGTTGCAGGCTTGGTCTGGTTCTATTGGAAAACTGTTGTGATGTGTAAGTGCAGATAACTCCAGCAGTCTGAGGTATGTGGGGACACTCGTACATCCCCACACATATCTATATAAATGTGTATAACAGGGATTTCTCCTTAACTGTTGTTGTGTGTGTACATTATATAAATGTGTTATGTAAATATATGTGGATAGTCTATGTAGCATTGTACTTTATCTTGTTAACGCACACACACACACACACACACACACACACACACACACACACACATATATATGTGTGTGTGTGTGTGTGTGTGTGTGTGTGTGTGTGTGTGTGTGTGTGTGTGTGTGTGTGTGTGTCACATACTGATAGATGGATTAATCAAATGTGAGGGGGATAGGGAGAGACAGATATGCATATGTAACTTTGTGTATGTACAGACATATTTCCACATAACAGGTCTTTGGGCGGTAGAGGCAACAGACTTGGACTTAGGGTTAGCTAAGTGTATGAGCATGCCCAGTGTGACTGTCAGTGCTTACAAGGTGACTCCAGCCCAGAGCTACCTGTACTCCAGTCCGGGATTATGTGTGCGCTGCAGGTCATTGGATGCTGCACCTATTACCACAGTACTGCACTTCCCTGATATTGTCCAAGACATTCCCCGGCTGTTTGCTGACTTTAATATGTGACTCATACCTCACAACTGTGCAGAGCTTTACAGACTGTCCAGAATTTTGTCTCATATTTTTGGTCCATTTGATATAACATTGTAGATTTCTGGCAAATTAGTGGCAAATCAGTGAAGATTGAAGTCAAGAATTATTGACAGATATTTGAGTTTCAGACTCCATACACATCAGGAGATTCCTGCTATTACAAGACCTGTTATTCTAGCAACATTTTATGTTTGTAAGAGCAATATTTAAAGCATGTCTCTATTTGTGGACCTTTGTCCCACTTGTAGTCATGGCTTTGGCCAGTTTCTTGCTCTAAGAGGTTGAGAGGTATGATGTGACTGGGGTACATGATGTAACACCACACACAGGATGATAGTCTGCATACCTCTCCCTGTACATGTTTGTGCAGAATGTCCAACATTTCACCCCATATGTCTGCTCTGTGCATCATACATTTGTGGTTTTCTGGTAATATACTGTAAAGTGCAGTCACTGAACTGTTGTAACTACTGAGACATTTAAGTGATGGCCTTTGCATCCTGCAGCTAATCTGACCTGTTGCATCCTGCTGTTATAAACTAGCCACCTTCTAGTTAACTCAGAGCATGTATAATGTCTGTTTGTAGGTTTGGCCCTTTGTACCCCCATTCACTTTGGCTTTGTCAAGTTTTCTTGTGGTAATAGATTGAGAGGTTATGACAGTCTGTGGGAATATCACCTAACAACTACCTCAGTTGCAAAAGATGTGGCTACTCCCAGATTCAAACCATCACCACCATCATGCACGCTAATGTACCTAGCCTACTGAGCCATACATGCCACTAGACAGGGATGTATCTGTCATCACACAAGCAACAGCATACAGACATATACATTGTCACCATTGCATTATGTGAGACATAGAATGTGTGGCCAGGTTCTGTCTCTATGTCACAGCCCTAGAATTGAGTGGTCTGCTGCTATATCATTGCAAATATACTGCCACAACTGTTATATGAGTACACTGATGAGTTGGGGGTGGGGGATGACCAGTCTATGCTCTGCTGGCATGCACAGTCGTGCAACTGTTCTGTGACTCCACCTTTAGGCATCTCCCTTGAATAATGTAGCTGGGTTTCCAGGCATGTGGCCCAGTGAATATTATGGGGTGCATACTATTGGACAGAGTACCACAGAGTACCAGTTGTCCCAAGTGGCTGTTAGATCTCTGCAAGTAGCCCAGTACCTACAATATTCCCTTGCATACATGCGGCAGGTCCATACATATGCTACCATATTCTAGTACCCCTTACAAGTGGTGAGTAGTTGTGTGATATACCTTGCAAATGCAGCAGTTGACAGACCTGTGGTATGGGGCTGACTCTTTCTGATGCATGCAGTACACAGCCAATACATGGTGAGGTACAGGTTGGATGGGCTGGCTGGCATCATTTTTACTAACATGTATGTGAGTCTGAGTAAGGTGTCAGTCCATAGGTCCCTAGGTTGTCAGTGCATGTGCTATGCATTGTCTCTTGGCCAAGGCTAGGGCATACTGGGCACCCCCTACATCTGTCTACAGGGACAACCTCAGGGTTTTCCTTCTCGGAGTCCCCCTCTGGGTGTGGCTGTGGTGACCTAGGCACTGGTGGGGGCTGTATATCCCTTTCCTTTGCTGATCCTGCTGCAGCTGTTTCCACATGATCATATTATGCAGCATGGCACATACTGTGAACATGTGTGCACATGTGGCTGGAGAATACTGCAGGTCTCCATCAGATATATCAAGGCACCAAAAACATGACTTCAGTAGCCCAAACACACACTCTATGATGTTCCTAGTTTGTGCGTGTGCCTCATAATGGTGTCTTTCACTGTGTGTGTGTGCATTTCTGATGGGTGTCATCATCCATTGTTCCAGTGCATAGCCAGCATCCCCCAGTAAATGGCCGTGTGGGATGTCCCCCATAGCAAACATCTGGTACAGCTGTGATGCATGCCAGATATGGGAGTTGTGATAATTACCAAGGCTTCCAGCACACACATTCAGGATAATGCCCTGGCCATTGCACATGACCTGGCAGTTGATGGAGTGGTACCCCTTGCAGTTCACATAGATTCTAACCTCCTCACCAGGTGCTGCCTTGAGTTGTACATTGAGTGCAATCTATGCACCCAGTACCTCAGGGTAGTGTGCTATATGGTAGAAGTGTAGGGGTGAGGGGAAATAAATGTGCTAATTGGAATGTGGTAGCATGGCATAGATGCTGATGCCTGTGATACCCCATCATGTCCCCAGTTGGCGTTTGGAATGTACCCATAGCTAGTATCCTAAGAGCTACACAAACCTTAGTTTCTACTGGGATGAGATCCCTTCTGTTGGCTCTGGGTCTGAGTTGAGGTCGGCAGGGCTCAGTGAGTTCTTGTAGTATGTCTTTGTCCACCCTGTAGCACTCTACAATCTCCAGCTCATGTAACCCCTGGAAGGTTACCCTGGGCCTGAACACTCGTCTCCAACTTAGTCTAGGCCTATGGTCAGCATCATCAGCAACAGCAGCACTGACCTCAACATCTAGCAGATACATAAGTAGCAAACCTGTAGCAGCCCCTAGTATTTCTTCAGTTAAAAGTCCCAAGTTTATACTCCAGTGGTGCAGAGAATGGGGGTAAAATCAGATTGTAGGGTTTCTGCAACCTTTATAATGCTCTGCTGTAGATGCAGTATTTGTGACTGGCTACCTATGATGCATTCCACCTGCCAAGTACACCATTAAGGACTGTTACTGGCCCTAGTTCAAGTGGAACAGGGGTCATCAGTAATTAAGATCTGATTGCCTTTCTTAGCCATTTTATTTTCTCTCATAAAAAACACCAACTGGACAACCGTGGCAAGAATCTTCACTTTAATAAAACTGTTAATAGATAAAAAGGACAAGAGCTTTTGCATAAAACATATGCTTCTTCAGATCCTATAAAAAATTAAAGCAATGGCATTTATTATATGGTGCAATTCAACCAATCAGAAACATGGAAAATTGGCGCCAAGAATAACATCATAGCTACTAACAATTAACAAAATCAAAGTTATTGTCTATTTTTTATTATATATTTTTAATTTCCACCAACTTAAAACAGGTTTGATGTTAACTTGACTGTTCAATCCCGGATGCTTATGTGCTTGCATCCTAAGGATCCACTTTAATTCTACCTGTTCCAAATAGTTATTACTGTCACCACCCCTCACATACTCAAATAACTTTTGAACAGTCAGGTTAACATCAAACCTGTTTTAAGTGGGTGGAAATTAAAAATATATAATAAAAAATACACAATAACTTTGATTTTGTTAATTGTCATTGTTTTAATTTTTTATAGGGTCTGAAGAAGCATGTTTTATGCAAAAACGCTTGTCCTTTTTATCTATCAATAGTTTTATTAAAGTGAAGATTCTTGCCATGGTTGTCCAGTTGGTGTTTTTTATGAGGTTTTGTTTTTCCTATCTGGACATTCAGTACGCATTGGTGATTTTCTTTTTTGTTTATTTATTTTTTTTTTAACAGCCTTCATCGCTCAGCAATGCAGTGCACTGTGCAAACACGTGCAGCAAAGGTAAACAATGCTCAGCAGTCATTGGACATGCCCTCTTGCTGAGCACAGTGGCGTGCCATGCAAACATGCTCAAACACATGCTCCGAAATTAAACAAAGTTTAGCAGCCAGTGTACACATCCCTTTGCAGGGCACAAAGAACCACCAAGCAAGCAAGCTCCGCTGTGCTCCAATGAGCTTAGAGGGATGTGGACACACCCCCTTTTGATGTTGGCTACCTCTTCTGTGAATATCAACAGACTGCCTACACAGATGGATCTGCAAACACGGATACCCATTTGTGCTATTCAGTAACCCCACCTCATTTGCATAGAGATATGTCCACAGAACTTAGGAAATACACGGTTCCAGGCCCTGCCTCATTAGCAACCACAGCAGTCTACCATTGTACATACTCCATATAGGGTCCTATAATGCATTACTGTCACATACTACTAATTTACGTATTTGCACTTTTTAAATTTTTTTCTTAACAGTATGTTTGCACACAGAGGTGCACCATGCAAACATGATCTGATTATTAAAAAACAATTATTTTAAATTATTTTCCATTAGGTTTAGGACACACAGTAGATAGTTTTGCACATATCTACATCTGCTATGCTATTTCTGGCCTTCTTACTGCATTTTTATGGCCTCTGTTCTCTATTTAACATCCTGTACATTTTTCCATGTACATTTCAGACACCAACATGGGGTTTGCAGGACTGATTATGTGCTTGCCGGATCACTCTACCACCCTCATTGGCATGCAGTTCATGTGCAAATGGGGTGATTTCCATGCCACGGACACTTCCGTGTTGGCACGCTCATGCACACCTCTCAGCTCTTTTTCCTGGATCGCACACCTGCTTACTTTCATGTAAGCAGTGTGCCACTATGTCTACACAGAAAAATAACTCTGTGTAGGCGTTATTAAATTCCCCCCTTATTAATGTTCTATTGATATTAGCATAATCAATTCAAGCTAGAAATATTTAGAACATGATTTTCAAAAAAAAAAAAAAGAAAAAACATCAAAATATGTAACAGTATACAATATGCACATCTCATGTCTGAAGTAAATAAATTGGTTTTATATATATATATATAAAAATAAAATAAAGATAATTTGATAAAACCAAAAAAAAAAATCTATATGCAATGTCATATTAATAAGGCACCATTTTCTAACTAAGAGTTTATTAAAGAAAAAAATGTTGTCCAAGCAAACTTCAGTTCATGGTAACATTGTTTTCTTGCAACATATAGAATTTACTAAAGTAAATAACATTTTTTTCTGCATTCAAGTAAAAGTCAGTTGTAATATTATATGAAACTAGAAATGTAATCAGAGTGAATTTATCAGTCCATAAAGGGCAACAACCAGCAGGTTGAGAGCAAGCTATGGCCCTGAGATATGGGATTGGATCAGATATTGTTAGGAACATTATCACCACAAACTTGAGTATGTTTAAGGTGAAAGATGATATTTAAAATTTATTGGATAACAAACCTTGATTTATACACAAGATCAGTTGTAATTTAAAAGGGAGGTTTGAGGAACACAAGTTTACCCATACACACAATAATAGAGGAACAGTTACATGTGGATGTTGTCCCTACTGTAAATACATTCTGGAAGATGACATTCTTAATGTCAGAGGAAATTGTAAGTTAACTTTACAACATGGAAATTTTAATACCTTGGGTTTAGTGTACATTGCAGTATGTGCAGATTGTGATGCATTTTATGTTGGCAAGACCGAGGGGGCTCTTCAGAAAAGAGTATATGAGCATTGTTATGAACACTCCCCGTTCTGTAAAACTCTCAAAAAAATGTATTTGGTATCTTGAAAATAGTCAAAAAAGCTGTAAGGGAAGGAGCTTGGGAAACTTCCATAGAGTACAAGGAACTATTTTATCAGTTAGGGTTGAATACTACAGTTTCTCCTGGGATCAGTGATTTAGTTGCAATTATCCCAGTATTTAAATTAAAAGCTGCAATGCTGTAATATGCTGTTTTATGTTTACTTTTACACCATTTGATGTGAACCTCAGTTTTCATTATAGGCTACTTTATTTCAATGCATTTCAAATATTCAACATCTTTTGGCACATTTATATTGGCATTTTATACTAGAATGTATTATTTTATTAAGACTGGTATTATTCTTTTAGTTTATGGAGGCAGATTTTTATGTGTGCATTCAGTTACTTATTCTACATTTGAATTTAGGATTGTTGGAATCCAGGATAATGTTTATTATTTTACCATTTTATCAAATATTTCAATGAGTTATGAGTATTTTTATACAATAAATTAAGGTAACAAGTCCGTCCCCTTGTATGGGTTGGAACCATTGATTTTCTTTTTTTTTTTCAAAACAGGTTTATTGTTTTAACATACAAGAGAAATATCATAACAATTTTATACAAGTAATTAAAAATAGATATGATTATAACATTCAACAAAACAACTAAAGTATTTACAAAGACATCCACTACAATCAGATCAATTAATTAAACTAAAATACCATGCTATTGAAATTAGGATTTTTTTAACAAATTTTGTAAATTATCCCATACAATATAATAAGATGTTTTTCTAGTTGTTCTTGACCTAATTATGTTTATTTCCATATGACACACTATATTCATAACATTTTTAAATTCATTGAACGAAGGAGGTGTATCTGAAATCCAATTTCTAGTTATTATTTTCCTAGCCACTGCTAGAATAGACCATAACAAGGGAAGCTTAACCTTTTTAACACTTTGAGGTACAGGTGTGTTGAATAATATAAGAGATTTAGAAATAATGAAATTATCTGTAAAAAGAGCCTGCAAAAATTCATTAATTGACTTCCAGTATTCTTTCAATTTTATACAGTCATAAAACATATGAGCCCAGTCAGCATTAATTTCTACATTACATCTCTTACATAGATTATCTTTATTATTTATTTTATTCATCATCAAAGGTGTGTAAAAAGATCTATGTAAAAATTTCCATGTATAAAGTCTCCAGACAATGGAAGACGTAGTTCTATAGGCAGATTCCAATATATATTGTTTATCTTGTTGATTTGGTGGGTCCCCATTAATAGAAGTGAAATAATTCCAGTATGTATCTACACTGTAAAAAGTTTCTTGTCTGATAATTTTATGTATGTATGAAAGTTTACCTTTATCAGAAACTTTATGTTGTAAATTTAATATCAAGTAATCAATCAGTGTTGGAATACATTCTTTAACTGTTATAGACATTAGATCTATTTTATTAATGAGATGTTGTCTAAAGGTCTGAACCTCTAACCAGCAAGTTTCTCTTAGATCAAATTCTTGTTTTAAGAAATCTGGATTTTTAACTTTATTATCAGATATCAACTGATACCACTACTTTAGATCATTATCTATAGCTAAATGAGTTCCTTCAGAAGTAGATGACAAAAGCATACCCTGAGTATACATTATAGGGAATATAATAAAATTCCATTCCCTATATTTAGGGTGCATGAATATAAAGTTACGATAGCTAATAATAATATTTAATGGGTAACAAACCATATGTTTAGGTGTAATAGGTGAAGTACAAAATTCCTTTAGTAACCATAACACGGAGTTATTTACAATCATATTTTTATGTGTTAAGGAGATTTTCATGAAGTGCATACTAATTAGCTCCCAATAATCTTTCCATTTTGCGACATATGACTGATCTATTAATAAAGTAATAACTTTTACAATAGAAGAGATAGTATATAAATTAAAGTCTGGAAAAGAAATACCCCTTGAGACCAGCTATTAGTATGTTTCTTTAATGCAATCCTAGGTCTATTAGGTGCCCATAGGAAATTTAACATTAGTGTATTCAGTTTCTTGATAATTATTTTTGTAGGTGGAAGTATTATTGATTGTATTAAGTATAAAATCTTGGGGAATATTATCATTTTAATAATTGTAAGTCTCTCCTCCATAGTAAAAAACATATTATTCCAGGTATTAAAAAATTTTGTATATTAAGAAAACAGGTATTATAATTATTATATATAATAGATTTAATATCTTTAGATAGTATTATACCTAAATAAGTTATCTGACCTGAATTGGGTACATATTTAGTAAAATCACTAATGAGAATATTTTTTCGTGTATATATAGGTAGTATTTTAGTTTTTTCTTCATTGAATATTAAACCAGAAATACTTTTAAAATTCATCATTTTATCAAATAGAGACTGCATAGAAGAATTAGATCCTGCTGATGTAATTAGAACATCATCTGCAAAAAGTTGAATTTTGGATGTTGTATTTTCATCTATTTCAAAACCCTCTATGTCAGTACTGTTTCTGATCAAATTAGCCCAAGGCTCCATTACTAAAGTGAATAATAGTGGAGAAAGTGGACATCCTTGTTTTGTACCTTTAAAAAATGGGTATTTTTTGTGAAACATATGTTCCTACCTTAATATAAGCCAATGTTCCTTTGTATAAATGCTCAATTAGATTTACAAATGCATCTGAGAAGTTTGTGCACTTCAGTAAGGTAAACAGATAGTCCCAACTTACTGAATCAAATGCTGAACTTATATCAAGACTAATAAGTGTTAAATCTTTCTTTTTCCTATTTGCAAAATCAATTAATGTTAAAGTTCTTCTTATATTATCAAAAGTATTTCTATTTACAATGAAGCCTGTCTGATCTATATCTATAATGCCGGGATGATTGTCTTCAATCTATCAGCAAAAATACTCATAAACATTTTATAATCAACATTAAGTAATGAGATGGGCAGATATGAAGTACATCTAGTTGGATCTTTATTAGGTTTTAAAATTGGCGAAATAAATGTATATTGCCAAGATGGGGGGGGTTATTAACTCAGTTTGGGCCAAAATAAAAACCTTATGTATTAATGAATATGTACTTTTAGAAAGGATTTTATATATCTCTGGTATAATACCATCATTACCCGGTGCTTTGTTTGATTTAAGCTTATTTATTTGTGTAATAACCTCTGTATATGAAATACTTTTGTCCAATAGTTTAATCTGTTGTTTATTAAGCTTTTTATTCATGTTTGTGGTTATAAACTTCTTTATTTTATCTTTAGGTTCCATGTTAATGTTATTATGGTTAATTTTGTGAAAGTGATTTCTAAATTCATCTAGTATTTCTGGTATACTAGAAACATTCTTCTTTTTCCTTAGAGAAAAGATTTCTTTGGTATGGTTTTGTTTATTCAACCTTTTTATTTTATTTTTAAGTCTATGTAAGTATTTGGGGCTTATTGAATAAGACAAAAACTTGTATTTCTCTAAAGTTATTTTAACTTTATGAGTTAACATTTCTTGTATTTCTCATTTAGTTTGTTTATTTCTTCAATAACTTTCTTGTCCATAATATTTTCTTTATTATTATGTTTATAAGAGTCTAATTTACTTTGAATATCTAACAATTCCTTATCCCAAGATTTCCTTTTATTATTATACCATCTGATACTTTGTCCATATAGATATGATTTTAAGGCATCCCAAACATAGACAATGGAGACTTCAGGAGTATTCTTTATGTCTAAAAAAATGTTTTACTTCTGAAAGTATATATTCTTTACAGTCTTTTAGTTGAGTTAAGTATGCTGGTATCCTTTTGATCTGAACATTATGAGTATTTTTATCATGAATTCAAAAACAATTGAATTATGATCAGATATAGGACATGAAATGATTTTGGAATTAATTAAATCTGTTACCATCTGGTTAGAAATAAAGACCCTATCTATTTTTGAATAAGTTTTGTATCTGTTAGAAAAAAAGGTGTATGGTAATGATTTTGAATCTATCTGATTATTAATATCATTCAAATGATAAGAATTAGCAAAATCATTTAAATGTTTTGCATTAGATGTAATTCTTCTTTTTCCTATAGTGGTAGTATCACTTTCATGTAGTATACAATTAAAGTCACCAGCTAAAATAATATCTCCTATAGAGAATGATATGATCTTATCAAGATGATGTTTCACTGTATTAATACCAATTCCAGGTATCCAATATACATTAATTAAAGTGTAAGTCTTCCCATTAATTTGTATTGTAACCATACAAAACATTCCTTTGTCATCCTGATAAGACTTAATGGTTTTAGGAATGGGCATACTTTTATTCCATAAAATAGCCACTCCTCTTTTTTTCTGAGTGTGCTCTGAACTAACCAATACTGTATATTTGTTTGTGGCTAGTTTATCAATATCTTTTTTCAAGAGATGGGTTTCTTGCAGTTAGACTAAGTTGGCCTTATGTAAATTAATGTATCTTATTAGGCTTGCCCTTTTACATGGATTATTCAATCCATTAATGTTTAAAGAAATTCCTTTTAAAGATGTCATTTGGCATTTTTAAAACTTAAGAATCTTATGATCAAAATAACAAATAACAACATAAGTAATGTTACATCTCCTCCTTTAGGTGTACCTTTAAATATAGCTGTATTTATTGAATCTCTTATGGGATTTTGTATAGGATTCAATTTTGTTTGTAGTGACAATGAGTGTACAAAATATATTGTGGATGTCAAAACTATATACATATAACAATGAACAAGTGAAAATAATGTAAGGATTAAACCTTGCATCCAGCCTGGAGTTAAAAACTCCAACTTAGAGTAGTATTTACCACTCAAGTTAACCCCCTACCCTAAGCAGCAGTACCTCAGCTACCACCTTATCAATTTAATACTGGTTATATTTAACTTAAATTAACAGCTTTCAATTCAATTATCTAGCAAGACAAGACTACACATTTGATAAACTAAAATAAACTTTTTTTTTTTTAAAAACTATTCATACTACTATATACATCTATGTAATATAATACACTTGTATTCAAATAGCATTCAAATAATCTTGATATTAGGAACCAAGAGGAGAGAGAGAAATAAAAGACGTGAAAGAGGGAGAGAGAGTGAAAGAGAGAGAGAGAAAAAAAGAAGGCATATTTACATATTAATTTATTCAAAGTATGTAAAAATAAGTTCTAACATTCATTTAAATCAAAAACTTTGGCTAATATGGTTCAGACATTACATATATTAAGATGCATCTATTTTCTGTCATGTAAATGCAGTCAACAGCTTCCAAAAAAAACATTGAATTGCTTGTATATGAGCATTTTACTCATACTCATTGTCAATAGAATAAAATATTATATTTATAGAAATTGTTATAAATCATACTGCATAGTTATGCAAATTCTCAGAAACACTTGCATTATTGTAAAAAAAGCCATCTGTATTTTGTATGTCTATACTACTGCTTTAAAATATATCACATGACAATTTCTTCCAGAATAGAGTTATAAAGTTATTTATGCTTGTCAATCAGATGAATTAAATGAGTTATAGTAATGTATATGTTTGGAACATAAGTTTTTAACACAGATTAGTATGCTGCAGTCAAGTAGATTTTCAAAAAACACTTGAATAAATGTTTCATTTTCTATGCCTTCTAAAATAAGACATTTACTTACTACAAGAAACTGCATCATTTAAAATCATTATAACTGACATATTTTATGAATTATAACATAGATATTTAAGTAATTATATAAAATAACTCATATTTAAATGTTAAAGAGTTCATTTTCCTTCACATAGTCGCATTTGCATCAGTTCTACTTCCTGGTAGAGTGTTCTTCCTGAATCTGTGATGTGTCAGTGTGATATCTGGGTCAAAGGTCAAATTGACTGCTTTCAGCTTCTCTGTGTGAATTCTGAGAGTTGAAGCTTTTAAAACAACTCGAGGACACTGTTCATGAGGTAGCCCACATCCCAGATTGTCTCCCTTAACATTTTGGCGGGAAACTTGTTAAAAACTAGCGACAAACATTCATTTAGCAGCGTAAATGCATCTAAACATGACAAAACCTTTGCGATGTATTTTACAGGTTATTACAGCCTCTATGTAAGTGAAATTAAGCCCAAAGTTATTAATAAGTAATAAAACTCAATATTTTTGTCCCAACTCAATTTTTATGCAAATCTTATTATTTACTGTGTCTATATGATCAAAAGCATTTCTATATATTAATATGAAAAAAAAATAAAGAGAAAGAATAAAGAAAAGAAAAAGAGAGTAGAAAATAAAAGAGTGTAAAGCAGAAATAAAAGAATGTAAGAGAAAGCTATAAGAAGTATATACAATGGAATATTACTTACTGTTTATATTAATAGAGTTAAAAATAAAACATATTATTTACTATTATTTAGTTCTAATTATTATTAGTTAAAGAATGACAGATTATTTACAAACAAGCATAAGCAGTATAATCAAGAAAGTATAATTAGGAATAGCATTTGAAGAACATATAAACTTTTTACAAGGAATAAATATGTTATTATTCCATTTATCATATTTTCATTACTCTTCTCTCCCTGCCCTCCCCCACCCTTTAACCACTACATAATCTAAACAGAATGTCATTGTTTAAACAAAGAAAAGAAGAAAAGGAGAAAAAAAAAAAAAAAAATTGTATCAAATTACTGACCTTACTTCTCTTTTTCAGAAAGAGAAACAAATTGAATAATAGCTTGTTATTAGTTCCTCAGATATTTTGACTGGTTATGAAACAAAACATTTCTTTGCACACAGAGAATAACTTTGATTAAATCTTTTTCAGAATATTTGTGGCTTTCTGGAAATGCAGGAACTATATTTAAAAAGATTAATAATGAAGTAAAATGATGAGAGAAAAAAAGAAAGAGAAAAACATAGAACAAATCATTTGTTTTTAGTCTCTTCTTCTTCTCTGAAGTCTTCCACGAAGTTTCAGTTGCCAGTCTCTTTAATGAAGGACTAGCCCATTCCATTTCCTCTATTTTATCCAAAATCTTATTTTTTGATAAACAGTAAAGCAGAGTCTAAGTCATCAAAAATTTTAGGACCATCAGGAAGGAAGATTTTTAGCTTGGCAGGAAACAGAAGGTATGTTTTAAGCTGTGCTTTTTTAAGCTCCCTTATTAGTGGCAGAAAAACTTTTCTTTTAGCTATTACCAAGGAAGAATAGTCATTGTCAAAACGCACAGTTGTCTCATTAATCTTAACAGGAGCTTTATCCTAAGCAGATTTAAGAACCATCTCTTTATCAAAAGATGATAGAAATCTAACTATAACTGATCTAGGATAGTTTTTGTTAGAGTTAGTATTAGCTATAGATCTATGTGCTCATTTGATACCAAAAGAAAATGCTTCTGGTAAGTCTAAAGTTTTAGGGAGCCATGTTGTTAAAAAAGAAGTAATATTGTTACCTTCAATATTTTCTGGCAGTCCAAAAATCCTAATGTTATTGCGCCTAGATCTATTTTCCAGGTCATCCAGCTTTGTTTGTAAATGTGTATTTTGTTTCAGCAGAAACTCAATGTTGATTTCCTCTTCTTGGATTCTATTTTCCATGTCATTCACAGCTTCTTCTATGCCTGTCATCTGGATCTTCTGTTGTTGCAGGTCTATATGTAACAAGTCTATTTGTTTTGTAGTTTTTTCTATGAAGGTATCAATTTTAGTATCCATTTTATCCATCTTAGCAGTAAGTTGCTGGATTATAGTTATCAGAGACTGAAGTTCTTTCTTGATGCTGGAGTCTTGAGAATTTGTCTTACTGGAACTCATTTCAGACTGATAAACTGACAGGAAAATTTCCAAAGTGATTTCTGACAGGAATATTGTTAAAATTTCCTTTCTTTTTTAGATATAGTTCAAGAACTATATAAAACAAACATATTTAGAAAGAAAATTACTTCAAAAATTAATTTTTTAAGTAATTAATTCCTGTCAGTGTAATGAAATTGGTGGAGCTGAAGAAATCTGCTGCTATCCTGTGTTCATCCTTGGCCACGCCCCCGAACCATTGATTTTCTGAGGAAGGTAGTCCTTTAAATTCTAATGAATTAAGTTTTACTTGGACAAAGTAGGATCATGCAACCTGACCTATTCAATTATTTAATTAATTGTATAAAAAGGAGTGTGGCTCAAGGAATTTTATTTCTGATGAGGTGCAAATTTGGATGAAAGCATTTATGATCTTTGTATAATATGGTAAACTTTTGAGTTGTTTTCTATTTGAATAAAGTGGAGTGTTTATGACATTACATTTTCAGCTGATTTTTTCCTTGTCTGCACTTGGTTTCCAGTGGTGTTTTGTTGTTTAGTTCTTAATTATTTTTTTTTTTTTGGCTTCTGGATCCTGTTGTACATTCTGTTGGTTGAACATACAAGAACTTAGCACAAATGGAAGGTGCCGTTTGGAACCATGATATTTCTATTTCCCCAGAACTGGTTAATGCAACCACAAGAATTCCACAAGACCTATGGGGCCTAACTGGTGAACTTACTAGACTCATCAACTTGCTTACTCCATTAACCCAATGTGACCTGAGGATAATTAGGCTTCTGTTAAGTGTACAATGGATGTTAAACAATCTTGTCCCTTTTGATGAATTTTTGCAGGAGTTCAGGCAGACCATTTCTTGCTACCCATTTCAGGTACTTTTAGATAAAACAATGTAGCAGGGACGATAAGTGTTTCTAACTATGATATTTCAGTTATGGACATTGTAACTTCAGTGAGTGGCTGGTTAAGCCCAATTTCTCCTTGCCTCATGATGAGTCTGCTGAGGAAAACGTGACTCTTAGCCAGAATATACAGCTTATGGAGAAACGCCTATTAAAACTGCAAGGGTTACAACTAGATAATTTTTTTTTGCAGAAAGTATTAAATACAGCAGAGTTCCAAAAGGGGTGAGATATACCAAATTTCCTTATGAGGTCCAAGGAGATCCTATTTTTTTCAAGAGGTAGTTGCATTACTCAACAAACAAGGCATGGACATAATGAATAGTTAATGAGACATCACCAATTCATTATTGATAAACTTACTGATGAGATATAAGTTGTGAATGACAAAATTAAGACTGATTTACTGTTTAATATGTGTATGAGCCAGTGTGATGCATGGTTTCCATGTATTAACAGGCAAGTTACTATTATTCAAAAAAGCAAAAAAAAATATTAAGGGACACATGATAATATGAGCAGGAAGATATTGCTTATGTTCAGAAGAACAATTTTGGAACATTTTTTTTCTGGGAATGGTAATAGTCACGTACTTGGGAACACACCAAAAGGTGGAGCAACTTACAACAATAACAGTTTCAAGTGTAACAGAAGTGTATAAAGAAAGTGAGGATATTTTTACCAACAATGACCCTTTAGACTTTCCACCACCTATGAGGTCTGAGCAGGTGTCCCACCCATCTCGCAAAGAGGTAGCAGGAACACACACTCCCCACATATCTCCCTAGAGATCAATTATATCCCCATTCCCAAAAAATGGAAGAAGAAACAAAGGGAAAAAGCAGGGAAAGAGATAAAAATGCAACACTTTAACCACCCCAACATGATTCTTTTTGTCAATGATTTTGGATTGGAACATGAGTGGGTGGGTGTTTTTTATACACAGTGGTTTTAAGGTATTTAACTACAGTTGGCTGACGTTAAATTCAAACCATTTTTCACTTTCAAAAAGGGTTTTAATTTTATTCCCAGCAACTTAACTAAGATTTCTGACACTTTTATAGAGCTTAAGTTATATATTAGAAAATTAAATTTGACTGTCCATTTTCACAATGCTACTAAAAAATTTAGATATGTAGATGTGAATAAGGCAGTTTGTCATAAAAGTACTTTTATACCTTTCACGCACCCATTGATTCAGACTTTTGAAAAAGCCTTTTGAAAGGAGAGTCATTAATACTTTGCAAAGGCCTTTAAAAACACTTTAATCTTTCTAAGGAAGAATGAAACGTATTCGTTTCCCTGTCACGCAACAAATCTATCAGAATCATGAAACTTGATAAGGGTGGAAGTCTGGTTTTATTTGATACCATTGATATTGGGGAGATGTTCAACCTTTTACTGTATTCTACCACTTATATATACCATGTATCAAAAAAGGAAATAAACACTGCTTACAGAAACATTGATTTGTGTTTAAAAGATGTTTTTGACCATGGGGTTACTGACTTCTCAACATATAGTTTTCTGAACAATACATCTCCACTCATACCCACCATTTTTAAAATACCAGAAGTGCACAAAAACAACCCCAAATCTCCTTTCCACTGTATTATGGCAGCCCAGGGATCAAAAACACATCCATTGGCAGTATTTGTAGACCACAAGTTGAAATCTGTCTTTTCAGTCCATTAGCACTTACTTACAAATTCCTGGAATTTTCTTAGTAGATTAATTCCTGAAGTCTAGAATCCTAATTTTGGTTTCTGGACTATGGATGGGGTTGATTTATTCACATCTCTACCCCATGACCAGAGCTTGGATTTGTATCAGGTGGTTTTATTGACATGTCCATTTATTTTGAATGAAAACTCTGGATTATTTAATACCATCACAAAGATAATTCTCCTTAACAATTTTATATACTTTGAAGGAGAAACTTATAGGCAAATCAAGGGAGTGGTGATGGGAGCAGCATATGCTCTCAGTTATGCCAACCT
This sequence comes from Protopterus annectens, assembly GCF_019279795.1. Taxonomy (NCBI): domain Eukaryota; kingdom Metazoa; phylum Chordata; order Ceratodontiformes; family Protopteridae; genus Protopterus; species Protopterus annectens. The sequence continues at coordinate 1,834,298,543 of NC_056725.1, forward strand.
AGTATTATTAAGTTGGGAGAAAAATTTGTCTTCATGTCCAAATTTTATCATCACTGGAAAGTTTGTGTTTCTATGTATAGTGATACTGATGTTAAAACTAGATTAGTGCAGAAAGAAACTGTATATATTTTAAAATTTAAAACTATGTTTCCTTTTGGGCTTAATGAAGAGCTCAACTGGAGAACAGTAGTTTGCTGAATTGTTGTACTAATTGATTAATTATGTAATTGTTTTATTTGCTATGTATATAAGCTGTTGCTGCATGCAAGTGTTTTATTCTCCTTGAAGGCTTTGGGCCGAGACGTCAGAGATACAGATTTTGTGCTTTTAATAAATCCTGGTGGAACTTGTTCCTGTTGTTTGTTACTACTTTTTTGGCTCTTGTTGTTCCAGCTTTATGCCTACTGATCCACAGTTCCATCTACCTCGGATTTTCAGAGATAATATGGAGGGAAGTCAAATGTCCCTGGACAATTTTTTGGTAAACTCTTCAGCTGCTTCTAATCATATGGATAGAGGTGAGAGACAAGCTGTACAAAGAGTTTCTAATGATGGTTCGAGTATATGGGAAAAATGGGAAGAAGATAGACGTTCCAGACCTACCAACCCTTTCTCTGGGGTGGGTAGAAAGATTTCCCTAGCAGTCAATGCAGAACACAAGTTACTTTTTGATGAACTGGAAAAGCTTATGTGGAAGGAAACTTCGGTGCATTACAATATCTGTGGGCTACAGAAATATGTGGAGACTGATACTACACCTAGAGGTTTGAGAGTCTTTAAGGATCCCTCTAGTCCTTTTGATTTAAGTGTTGACACAGATATTTCTTTCCACAAAAGGTGGGTGCATGCTGCCCACAAGTGTGTGAGTGAATGGCTCCAGATACTGATAGAACGTGACCAGATCAAACATAAAGAACTGTGTTCTAATATAAAGAAACTCTGTACTGATCTAACTAATGTAGTTCCTGTGTCCGTATTTGACGAATTTCTTCAACAAACAAATGGCAAATTAAAAGAATATGAGGTGACTTTGCTTAACAGGAAGAAAGGAAACTTGTGAGGGATATTCGTGATTATGAATCCAACAAAGCATTCATGTCTAGGACTGAACGCTTAAAACGCCGTAAACAGGTTAGGTTTTGCTCTGATGACGCCGGAAATCAAGCTTTCAACTCTTCGGCCGGAAGGAGGCTATACCTCTCATGAAGAAGATTGGAATGATGGCGACTTTCCTGCACTTCCAGCAGCCGAGCAAAGGGACAGATTTTATCATACTTTTCGGGAAATTGTCCTCGCCGTCGATTCCTCCAGCCCAGGGACAGAAACGGACTTGGGAACAGCATTCCAACCAAGGTGGGCAACGCTTTGGACAGAGGGGGTCTAAACGGGGTAGACGGTAATGTTTGTTCTACACAGCAGACTAATGGAGTGTCCAATGTTACAGATTATGTAGTTAATCTTTCTAGCTACAATTTTAGTGATATAGAATTGTCTGTATTAAATAAGGGACTTAAATTTGTCCCTACAGTGGTCACTCGTTTACATGATATCAAAAGTGATGTGTTTGTTTTTTCTAGAAAATTGCATTTAAAATATTTTTTCAGCAAAAATGTTTTTTCTGCTTCAGAAACAGAAAATGAGAGTTTAGATAGCTCTATGGATAGCTTTTATTCATGTGCTTCAGAAAATGATGTCAATAATGCATATTTTATGTTTGACACTTCTAATGTTCCTTCATATAGTACTTTTATGCCTGAAACTCTTAACACTGATGTATGCCAATTTGTTAACTTGGTAAATCATTTTTCTGAGTTAAAATTCAAGCAATTTATGAGTAATAGATCTAATATAGTTTATAATATGTCTATTCAAGAATGGAAAGCATTGTCAGCTTTGAGTAAAACATATGATATTGTCTTTAAACCCTCTGACAAAGGCAACAAACTGGTTGTAATGGGGTTTAATGATTATATGGAAATGTGTATGCAACATCTTGGTGATAGCAATACGATGAAGTTGTGGAAACTGAAAATTTCTTCTCAGCCATGTGTGACTATAAGGAGCTTATTAATAAGGGGTTAAGACTTGGCTATTTTTGCCAGTCAGATGTTAAAAGTTACAAACAACAGGCTGTAAAATGGCTTTATTTTACTGCCTGCCTAAGATTCATAAGAACTTACATAAACCCCCTGGGAGACCCATAGTCTCTGGGTCAAATTATTTTCTTCATAATTTAGGTGTATTTTTGCATCATTTTTTGTACCCTTATGTTATCAGGTTGCCTTCCTATATAAGTGATGTCTTTGACTTTTTGGCGAAAATAAAAGATGTCAAAGTAAATAGGAACATGGTTTGGGTCAGTATTGATGTGAAAAGCTTGTATACAAGCATTGGACATGAGTATGGATTGGAAGCCCTTAGGTTTTCCTTGGTAATTCTCCTGCTTCAGAATATGTTATGGAAATGATTTATTTTTGTTTAACACATAATTTTTTTGAATTTAATAATGTTATATATCATCAGTTACAGGGCACGGCAATGGGGGCTTCATTTGCCCCCATGTATGCAAATCTTTTTATGGGTTTTTTTGAATCTAATATTATTTATAAACATAGATTTTTTCAGGAACATGTTATTTATTACTTTAGATATGTTGATGATTTAATATTTTTGGTAGATAGTGACAAAGATACAATTGTTGGATTTTTTAATGAAATTAATGTTAACAAATTTCATATTAAATTTGATGGCCTTAATATTGGTCATATTATTCCTTTTTTAGATATAGTATTGGATATTTCAGATGGTGAGAATATTATTACACGGCCCAATAAAAAATTTGAAGGGACTTGCCAATACTTACATGCAAATAGTGGCCATCCCTCACATGTTATTGAGGCTCTTCCTTATGGTGAAATGCTACGATTTCTAAGCTATGCAATAGATCTGATATATTTCATGAAGAAATGCCTTTTGGTGCAATCTTTTCCTCTAGAGGCTATGGTACAAATATCTTGGAAAAGAGCTTTAACAGATTGTGTACAGGGGTTAAACCCAGATATATAAAATCTATCCAACAAAAAGAATGTAACACAATACATCATGATATCTCAGCTTCTAGTAAAGAAAATATTTATTTTGTTACTACTTATGGTAGTTTTACCAAACAGTTCCTTGATATTGTTAACCAATATTGGCTTTATTTCTGTTCACTCAGAAATGTTCAAGAATGGCTTGATATAAATATGAAGTTTTCTTATCGTAAAGGCAGGAGTATAAAAGATTTTCTTGTAAGATCTAGGGTTAAGATGCCTGTATTACAAATATACATGGAACCTGTTAAAATTGGGACTTTTCCATGTGGGAGGTGTAAGGCTTGTCAGCATATTGTACCCAATTTCAATTTTATTAATAATGTTAAATTTGAGAGTCGGGGTACATTTAATTGCAATTCTGAGGGTGTTATTTATGCTCTAAAATGCCCCTGTAATAAATTTTACATCGGGGAAACAAAGAGGCCCTTTAAAAAAAGATTTTTAGAGCATTTAAGAGACATTAAAAATGGCAAAGAAGACAGTCCAGTTGCATTACATTTTTTGGAAGCACATAACAAATGTAATGAGGGCTTGAAAGGAACTATTTTAGAACAAGTTTGTGTTTCTATGTATAGTGATACTGATGTTAAAACTAGATTAGTGCAGAAAGAAACTGTATATATTTTAAAATTTAAAACTATGTTTCCTTTTGGGCTTAATGAAGAGCTCAACTGGAGAACATTAGTTTGCTGAATTGTTGTACTAATTGATTAATTATGTAATTGTTTTATTTGCTATGTATATAAGCTGTTGCTGCATGCAAGTGTTTTATTCTCCTTGAAGGCTTTGGGCCGAGACGTCAGAGATACAGATTTTGTGCTTTTAATAAATCCTGGTGGAACTTGTTCCTGTTGTTTGTTATCACAAGTTGAAATCTGTCTTTTCAGTCCATTAGCACTTACTTACAAATTCCTGGAATTTTCTTAGTAGATTAATTCCTGAAGTCTAGAATCCTAATTTTGGTTTCTGGACTATGGATGGGGTTGATTTATTCACATCTCTACCCCATGACCAGAGCTTGGATTTGTATCAGGTGGTTTTATTGACATGTCCATTTATTTTGAATGAAAACTCTGGATTATTTAATACCATCGCAAAGATAATTCTCCTTAACAATTTTATATACTTTGAAGGAGAAACTTATAGGCAAATCAAGGGAGTGGTGATGGGAGCAGCATATGCTCTCAGTTATGCCAACCTAGTATTATTAAGTTGGGAGAAAAATTTGTCTTCATGTCCAAATTTTATCCTCACTGGAAAGTATTCTTGAGATTTTTGGATGACATATTTATTTTTCCAGGATGACCCAGATAAATGTCAGAAGGAATTTCTTAATTTCCTCAACAACAGTGCATCCTTTTTGAAATTCACCTCAGTTATAATCAGGAAGATATTCTTTACTTGGATGCCATGGCATTTGAATCCAACATATATCAAAAACATACATTTTCAAATTTTTACTTACATTTTAGTAATCACCCATGTCACCTTAAAAAGAATTTGGTAAAGGAATAATTCATTGGGTTGGCTATGATGGTGTCAACACAAGCCAAATTTGAAGAAGAAAAGAGTAAACTTTTTGATATGTTTTTGGAAAGGGGCTACCAAGACCCCTTTATTCACAATATTTGTGAAGCAGTTACAGTGAGCTGGAACAAAAATATAAGCCTCTGTTAGGTTCATCTAAGAATTCAGAGCATCCTGTGGCAATCATCTCTCCTAACATGCACCAATGTGGCAGGCAAAAAGGACAACAGCCTGTAGGTTATGAGGGGTCTATGGCCCTGAGACATGGGATTGAATCGGATATTGTTAGGAACATTATCACCAAACATGGAGCATGTTTAAGGTGAACCAGGATATTTACAATTTATTGGATGACAAATCTCGATTTACTTACAAGATCATTTGTAATTTAAAAAGAAGATTTCAGGGACACAAATTTACCCATATACACAATAATAGAGGAACTTTTAAATTTGGATGTTGTCCCTACTGTGAATACATTCTGGAAACTGACACTCATATTGTCAGAGGAAATTGTAAGTTAACTTTGCAACATGGCAATTGCAATACCTTTGGTTTAGTGTACATTGCAGTATGTGCAGATTGTGATGCATTTTATGTTGGCAAGAAGAAAAGAGTATATGAGCATTATTATGACATTAGGAGTGGTAAGGTTAACGATGCCCTCTACACACATTCCCTGGTCTGTAAAACATTCAAAAAAAATGTTATTTGATATCTTGGAAATAGTCAAAAAGATAGAAAGGGAAGAGCTTGGGAAACTTCCATAGAGTACAAGGAACTATTTCGGCATTTAGGGTTAAATGCTATAGTTTTCCCCCCGGGTTTAATGATTCACTGATGATTATACCAGTACTGACATTATGAGCTGCACAACTGTAATATGCCATTTTGCATTTACTTTTACATCATTTAACTTGAACAGCAGTTTTCATTCTAGGCTACTTTATTTCATTTTATTTCATATATTCAACATATAGGGCAGGATTCACGAAGGCTTGCACGGAGTGTAAGAGACGTGTAACACTCCATGCAAGCCTCGTGATCCAGGAACAGCCCTAAACTCCATGTAAGACACCAGCTAAAACGTCTCTTACATGGACTGGGCATGGACATGCTAAATACCTCACTTCTAGCCGAAGGGTATGCAACTGAGGTATATTAGCGATCCACGAAGCAGAAACCAGCCCATGTAAGAGACGTTTTAGCTGCAGAAATGTACTCAGTTGATAACTGAGTATGTTTCTGCAAATTCCACAACGGAGCCATGTCAGCTCCAAATAAAGGGTGCAAATGACTCAGGCAGCATGCCAATGGCCAAATATGTGGCCATTGGCAAGGTAACCCGATGCAAAAATAATAAAAATATATTTTTTTTTTCGGCGATCTGTAAACCCAGCGCAGTCCCACGCAAACGGGCTGCGCTGTATAAAACATAAAAATGAAGGTTATAAACCCACAAATGTGAGTTTCATGCAATACATGGAATGACAATGCAGGGACCAGCAGACCAAAAACAACATGGCCACCGTGTAGTGGTTGCTAAGGGGGGAAGCTGAGTCTAAGACATGTAACTAAGCATTAGTAGGCAATCTCATGTAAATGAGGGTTAGCATACTGAATCTCACAGTCACATAGCAAATGAGCACAGTCTGAGTAGTGTAAGAGATACATAAGGGGGAGGAATAGAGTAGGAGATAGGTGACATCACAGGGGGGAATGGTAGAAAGAAATGCAGTTCATTGAGGTCAGTGTAACATGACAGATGACAGACACAGATCATGGAAAGAGGTGTGCCACAAGATAAGTCAGGAAAAGTCAAGAAATGGAAGGTGTACACTGTTACTTACACCAAAGTTTCTTGCTGGGCATGCATGCGCACGTGTGTGCACCATGAAGCTCGAGTAGGGCAGTGTGTGCGCGTGTAAGGCAGACTGAGCATGTGGGAGCATGTTGGGAGATGTTTAACACTGTTTGTGCTGGTGTGCGTGCATGTAGGGCAGGCTGAGCATATTGGAGGCTGTTGGCAGACGTGTAACAGTGTTTGCGTGGGTGTGCGCGCGTTTTAACCCGAATAAGTAGATTCTGAACCGTGTAAGCATGTGTGCGCGCATGTAAGCCACTGTGAGCGTGTTTCTGCTGGTATACACGTTGCTCCCCCCTGAGGAAACAGAAAGGAAAAAGGAAACAACAGAATTAATAGGAAGCTAGCAGGGATAACTGCTGAAGCTAGCAGGTGAAAACAATTAGAAGCAGGCAATTACACAGGCAGAATAGTAGCCCAGCCCAGCACTTAAAACTCTGCAAACAGTAGCGCAGGATGTTTCTTTTAAGAGACACTGCAAGACAGGAGTAAGCTAATAGAAGTGAAAACTGAAAAAGCTTCACTCAGAGCAGAAATGTTAGGGGCTGCCATAGCTGTCATAATGAGACACAGGCGACTTGCTGAGGGTGGTGACAATGCAGATGGTGCCAGACAACCCACAGTGAGGAGACGGAGAAGAGTGTACAGGCCCAGGGTCACCTACCACGGGTTACATGAGCTGGAGATAGTAGAGCACTGTAGAGTGGACAGAGAGCTCCTGCAGCAAATTGTTGAGCTGTGCAGGCCATGCCTCACACACAGAACCAACAGAGGGGAACCCATCCCAGTGGAAACCAAGGTATGTGTTGGCCTAAGAATACTAGCAACAGGTACCTTCCAGAGACCAACTGGTGATATGATGGGGATATCACAGGCATCAGCCTCCAGGGTACTGCACCAGTTCCTGGATGCCATGTCAGCACATGTCGGTGATCATGTATATTTCCCCAATGCCCGTGAGGTATTGGCCAGCAATATGCGTCTCTCCCAGCAAATAGCGGAATACCCTGAGGTAGTGTGTGCAATAGACTGCACGCACATACGCATCAAAGCACCAGCCGGTGAGCGGGTAGGGCCTACATTAACCGCAAGGGCTTCCTCCATCAACTGCCAGGTCATGTGTGATGCCCAGGGCATAATAATGAATGTGTGTGCTGGCTGCCCTGGGAGTTACCATGATTCCCACATCTGGCATTTGACGCAGCTGTACCAGATATTTGCCAATGGGGACATCCCACACGGACACCTAGTGGGGGATGCAGGTTATGCACTGGAGCTGTAGCTGATGACACCCATCAGAAACGCACACACACCTGAACAGGAACGCCATAATGAGGCACATGCACAAACACGTAATGTAATAGAGCATGTGTTTGGGCTGCTCAAGTCACGGTTCCGGTGTCTGGACACATCTGGTGGAGCCTTGCAGTACACACCAACTACATGTACCCAAATTGTCATGGTATGTGCTATGCTACATAATATGATCTTGCGAAAACAGCTGCAGCAGGACCAGCATAGGGCTGGGCCAAACAGCCCCCCACCATTGCCAAGGCCATCACAGGCAGAGCGTGACTCGGAGGAGGAACAACCTGTGCCTGCCCCAGTAGGCAGAAGGAGGCGTGTCCAGTATGCCCTGGCCTTGGCAAAGAGGCAATGCATAGCACATACACTGGCTCAGTAGGAACCCTGGGAATGATACCCCCTCTGACTCACTCAAATAATAGCATGGATGCCAAAAATGACATGACCTGCTCACAAACATGTACAGGGAAGTGTAATATGTGCATCTGACAGAGGCAGCCCTGCAGCACCACCTGAGGCATGAATGCCATGTGTTAAGTAATGTAACACCATGTACTATATGCACACCTGAGCACCCTGACTAACATCCACCCTCACCAAGCATGAAGCCACAAAATGACGATGGGATGATCAAGTGCAATAACTGGCTGAAGTAATGCAGTTAGTCAAAGGGGAGCCAATGTGTTTCAGGCTGGGAAGACATGTGGAGTATGACATGATGCACCACCTGCTAGGGGTGGCGTGCACCTATCATTCCATGCCCCATGGATACTGGCAAAGGCTGTCAGTACCCACAGCATGCCCTGAATAGGTAAGTCTCAAAACACAAACCCACCTTCATAGGTACCACAAGGGATAGGAACATAGATGTAATGCTACCCAATGCCAGAAGTCTAAACAGCAAGATGTGTGCAGTGTAAACGCATGCAGTATGGAGAATGTAGATATCAGTCCTGTAATACAGAACTGGGTCAAGGCTCACATCAGCACCCTAACATTACCAGGTCACACCTCATACTGTGCTGTACAGCCGCAAAACATGGAACAAGCTACAAAAGGAGGGTGACTAGCAATAAATGTCAAGGATAACCACATCCCCATGTTGGTACCACAACAAGAAGCAGCATGGATTAGCCATGGTCAAATACCAATGGCTAAAACTGCCTCCCAGTATATAGCCTGCTGCAGACTACTGTCCTAATACCAAGAACTGCACCTGGCCTATGTTGGAATACATGAATATATCAAGCCCCAAAACAACATTATATTGCTTGAGTGAAAATACCCAGACATACACCGGGAGCATTATACTAGCACCAACACAGTTGGAGAAAAGTTCCCAGAATCCATAAACAAAAATGCCCAGGAACAACGTACCACTCCCACAAGAGGGGTAAGCATACTGGATGTGATAATCAGCAACATGTGTACTGGATGGCAAGATGAGAAGTGTATCCTTCACTGGTAAGACCAGACCATAGAGTAATCACACTGGATATAGACATCCCGACCCCAGTCCCTGGCCAGAATACCACAGTGAAAAACATGTGTAAAGCATAGGTTGCAGCCCTCCAAACTGATGTTGAATCAATGAAAGGCCCTGTGCAAGTGCAGAATATGGGACACACCGCAGAACATGTTATACAGGCATTCCATGAACACAGCCAAGAATGCTTGGAGTATGCAATCACAAATAACAACAACACACAATGCCATACATGCAGGCATCTGGCATGCTGGACTTCAGCCATTACCAAACCATGCAAGAGAATGAGGAAGCTACCACATGATAGAGCAAACATAAAAAGGGAAGTAATCACTGACCAGTAGTATGGCAATAACATATGTCCACACATACAATCCACTAAGTCCAGCCACAACAAGTAGAATCTGTGAATCCAGAGGCAATGTGACACCTGTCCCAAGTACACAGACAACCACAACTCCCCCCAATAAATACAAATATATGTGATAGATGCAACCATATATCCAAACCAGAGGTTGAGCTCCCCCTACTCAGTACTGTCAAAACTAGTGAGGAGGAGAAGGTAACCACATACACCACAAACCCAGTCCCACATAGACCTACCACAACTGTAAACCAAACACATAAACACAGAAAAAGATTCCCGGAGGCCCTAATTACAAACACACCACACCAACAGAAGCCTCCAAAGCAGATCACAAGCAACCACAACCTCCAAACATAGCACATGCAACGAATACTACACAATGCTGGTGTGACAAACAGTCACAGGCCAGAAGGAGACACAACATGCCTGATACAGTTGTAATAGGTGGCTGTATAGGCAGACACACTGCTGTCCCACTCACCAGACTGAACAAGGGAAAGGGTAGAGTAAGCTGCCTGTAGGCTGCCACAAAATGCCACATAACACAAGTACACAGGTCACCCCAAAGCAAGCAGAAATATGATGCACTCAATGTCCATGCTGGTGTAAATGACCTGAGATGTACCTCCCTGGTCTACATGAAAAGAGACATGGATGACCTCTGAGTATGTACCCCAGGCCGGTATGACACTGGCTGTGTGCAGCATCCAACCCTCACCAAGAATGATGCCACAGTACAAACACAGAATGATCATGTTTAACAGCTGGCACAGTTACAGCTGTCAGTCCAAGAGGGTCTAATGTCTGTCTGCTTGAGATGTCAAGCATGACAAGCCATGCTGCTGCTCCAGGGATGGCTTGCACCTGTTACCCCTGTGCGTCTGGATACTGGATAAGGCCTTTGCCACCTCCATAGAGCCGTATGTAGGCAAGGCCAAAAAGACTACCCACCACCCTAGAAAACATAAGTGGTAAGAAACATAAGGGTAATGCTGACCAATGCCAGATGTGTAAACTGCAATATGCATGCCCCTGAGGCACTTCCCATTATGGAGAACATCGATGTCAGTGCAGTGACAGAAGCCTGCTGCAAGCCTAGTGATAGCACACCAGCACTACCAGGTTATACCTCATATCATGTGTTATGGCCCCAACACCTGGACCAAAACATCAAACGAGGGGGAGTATCCATATGCAGCACAGACACCCATATGGCCAGGTAAATGACAATGCACAAAGCAGCAGAGACCACCCATGTGCACCTAAGTGTAGTCCAAACTTCTGTACAGTCTGTAGCATGCGACAGACCACACTCTCACACACAAGAACTCCACCCAGACATCCTGAAGACACTGGACAGTATGAATGTCCCACCAAATACCAGACAAGGTACACACAAATTACCACATAGGTGGCAAACCATTATGTATGCAAGGAGTAATCAGGGACCTAGGGACACAAGTCGACAGTAATCTGTCATGTGACACTCACAATGCCAATGTGGCTAGGAAGATTGTCGATATTGGACACCGTATCATGAAAGGATTCACATCCACATCAACAGAGGTCACTGTGCTGCTGTACTGTTCCCTTATCAGACACATAATCTAGTACAATGACTCATATGGGATGTACCGTACGTGACACCTGCAGCGGTTCGGAAGACCTCATAGTTACCCCACCAAGAGGATAAAGGGTGTGAAATATATGTCATATGCTGCCTGGCTGTAGACACCCCAGCTGAATGCAGTCACAGACTGCCTACACAGAGGCATTGTATGTCTGTTGTACAAGGCCATGTCCAACACAGGAGTAATGGACATGCTCCACCACAGGAAATCAAAGCCATTGGAGCTGTGAGAGTGACAGATGTCAGCCTCAACACATAATGAAATAAGATGTGCTGGAGGGACAGATACATAACCCAGAGGCTCCCCACACCCAGAAACAGGATCCCAATCCATGTTAGGCAGAGCCCCTCACTGACACCCCTCAACAGGAATATTGCCAAGTGGATGGATGATCGTACATGTATACTGGGGGTCTTCACTGTGTCACGACCAGACAGAGGCACAGTAAAGAAATTCATAAATGGCCATAATAGAAACATAGCAAGTTGTGGCGAAAGACACACACACTCTGGCTAGGCTTACTAATGCCCTAGGGTGGATAGCCTAGTATGAACCCATGAACCTATGAAGATACAAATTGTACAGGACACTAAGGATAATCACAAGGCTTACCTAACTGATGGTAGGAACCATGTTGGGCATCCACAGATATGCTCCGAATCACACAGATATTACAAACAACATACCAAACACACACACATATTGCTAACATACAACCTGACAGGTGCAGTGCAAACACCCCCCCCCCCCCCCCAGAGTGCAAAATATATATCCCAGCAGACTGCTGGTCCCCTGACATTGCAGATGCTGAGGTAACAGCCATCATCTGCAAAGCAAAACACACAGCAGCAAAGGTATGTGATGGTGTCCTGGGCTGAGGCCAACATGGACTCCAAGAATAATGGAATGCCAAATCACACTACTGCCCAATGTCAGCCTTACCACAGGATATGTACCCAAAGAGCAGTGTACAACAACAGTGGTCCTTCACAACAAAGGTGTTGCCTGAATGGATACTGCAAACTACCACCCCAGGATCCTGACAAGCTTGGTCTACACAGCTATGGAAAGGATCAGTATGTACCGCAGACAGAAGGCTATTATGGACCTACTGATACTGGACCCTACACAGTGTGGCTGTCATAACTGCAGATCCTGCCCCTAAACATGTTTGACCCATTTGAAGCAGTCATTAAGGTCATTGATGAGGGCAATGTGGTCCACACAGCGTAGCTGGACCGTGCATATGCTTCTAGACAATACCGTACAAGTCCAGTATGGATATGTTCACCAGCTTAAATATATACCCCTATGTCAGTAGAGGGGTTGCAAACCAGACCAAGGAAAGAACTAACATGGTCAGACATGCCGCATCCATGTCAGACTGCAAAGCAGATATGAGTGGCATCCCACAAGGCCTGGTCCTGGGCCCCCCCCATTCTGTATATATGTCCCATAGGTATAGGCCAACATGGAAGGACTGTGACTGAACATGTATGCAGAGGAGTACAAAGCCCACCATATCCGACCCCCAGCTGACACAAGCAACCCACAAAAGGGCCACCTACAAACAGACAATTGGAGACATAGCCATGTCAGCAAGCTAATTGCAGAACTGTGTATAGACAACCACCGTGGATATACAGTAAGTGCCCACAAATTACCACACAGGTGTTAACCCATGACGTACCTAACATGTAATGAGAGACCTGGGTATAAAAGGTGATAGATATCCTGCACTGGACAAACATGTGGCTGTAGTGTTCGCAGAAACATATACTATATACCCACCCAAACATGAAGGTTGGCAGATGTAGATAAGGGGATGTCACTGTGGCTCTGCAGTCATCCTCCATCAGCGTCACAATTGACTACAATAGCCCCTGTGGGATAAACCTCAGCAGACACCTCCATCAACTGTAAAGTCCACAACAGTACCCCACCAGGAGTAGCAAAGAGCATGAACAGATGCCATGTGTTGCCTGAGTAAACAAACTGCAGCCCCACACACCGCCATACTGCCCAGCTACAGGCAAGCTGTGCCTGATGTATGAAGCCATGTCCAACCTGGAATCAATGAACATGATGCACCTTGTACAATCTGAATGGCAGTGAGCTATGCACATGAGAGACCTGAACCCCAGCACTGACATACATAGGACAAGCTGTACAGAATGATCCATAACACAGAAGGCTTCCCCCACTCTTCAGTAAACTCCCGGTACAGGTCAGCCAGAAAGTCACTTATCGACACCCCTCAAGAGGAATCCTGATGAGTGGATGGGAGATGGTAGGCTAACCCTGGGTATCACTGTTATGTCAGAGGTAGACGGAGGCACAGTATACTAACCATGACATATGTCATGGCAAACTCCAGTTACAATGTGTGTCGAAGGACAAACACACCCTGTGACTAGCATCAGAAATGGCCTAGGGAACATTGCTAGTGTTTGCCAATGTCCACCCATGTTGTGGAATACCCTACCAATGTTGGACGAGCCTGGTGTAGGTAGTCCATATCTGAACATAATGCAACATGGTCATATGTGCACCACTGGCCCCTACACAGTCTGTTGTGCTCACTATGAAGATGTCAAGCAGTCATAGGACTAAAGCCCAGGATACTGTCCACCACAGTGAAAGTACTGAACCAGTACACTATACGGTACTACAGTGTTAGGTCATTATGAAAGTATGTTGAGAACTGTCTGCAAAGTATCCCATGCAATCCCTGCAGGCACAGTATAATCCCTGTTGTGGCAGACATGAAGCAGTTGGCCAGTTAGTACACAACATGACACCCAACACACAACCATAAATATGAGATATTGTTGAAGTTCACACACACCCAAATATGTGGTGGACTTCAGAGTGCAACATATGGAAAGCTCACACTGGGCATGCTCGCACACTTTGATAAATGAGGCATATGTTGGACAACATGCCATGGAAAAGCTGAACTGGGCATGCTCACACACTTAGGCCATATCTCCGTTTAGCAGTTGGCCACACATATCTGGTATTTGTACGTGTCAGTCCAGGAACCAACCACAACACAGCAATCTGCCCAGTGCACACAGTAAATGACTACAGAGACATAAGTGATATAGTGGATCACCGTCATATGCAAACATCTTCCACAGATACACAAGTTGGTCATAGGAACAGGGAATGCTATGGCAATAAAGACCTGCAAACAGTAGAACAGCACAACAAATATTGTGCATCCGACAATTGAACAGATGGGTATAGAGGTCAATACTAGGCTTGTTGCCCTAGGGAATGACAGCTCAGCCAGAGTGTGCTTGGCATCTGCATCCCCAGTACAGTAGGCTACTGTGCCACTGTAAAGTAGGTCACATAAGGCAACATGTGAGGCTAGTGAGCTGTGCCTCTGTCAAGCAGGGGCACCGTGGAGGTCCCAGGGATTGAATGTGCTAAGCCACAGCCATGTTGTCAGTGTGTGCTGGAAGAGGGTTGCTGAGGATCTCTAACAGTAAGTGTCCATCAATAACAGACTGAGGGGAGCCCTATCTGCATTCTCTGGACAATTCCACTGTCAACACTGTGTTGTGATGATTATGTGTGAATGAAGTGCCATGCCGGAACTGTTCACAGATGTCCTCCCTCTGTGGGCTACAGCTCTGCAATGTATTAGCTCACTCTGTCTGTTGTACGGCTCATATATGGCTGGTGTACACCTGACAGGTGTCTTGTGGAGCAGTCATGGGTATATGTGGGATAGCATGATCAATGCAAACCATACACATGCTCATAGAATGCAATTGTCAAGGATTATGCTGAGTGGCCAGTATAGTCCCCCAGCATGGGTCCTCTGAAGTCGTCCACCCCAGTCTTCACAAGTGTAGAGTCTGCTTGTGCTAAATACAGTTTGTGTGCAGTGACAACCTTGCCTGGGGTGGAGATGGGATATGGATGTCCAGGGAAAGGTGGGTATGGTCAGATATCAACAATGGTGGTCTACCTCTGGTGTGGAACAGTGAGTACCCACGTTGCAGATGGACAGGTGCAATATGTATTCCCCATGTGGCTGTGGTGTGTGGTTCTGCCATAGCACATGGACCCACAAATTGTAGTGGCTGTAGGGTAAAGTGGTAGAGGCCTGAGTAGTTCTCACACACAATATGCCTGTACCTGATGTTAACAACTGGAATGGTTTATGTGAACACCTGCATATCCTGGCACTGTTCCCAGGGAAGCTAAGTGTGTGTCCTGGATGTGGGTGTGGTGTTCTGGACTGGTTGTGTTGTGTGTTACAGGTCCTGTGGTCACAAAGCATGATATAGAACATAACCTGCCAGTGCGATGTGCATATCTGACCCTGACGTAGGTGGCTGCAAATGCATATATATATGCTATCCCCCACCTGACAGGTAGTACTACATGTACATACCTCTGTAGAAATAAAGATGTTAGCACCCTATAAATACTGCAGGTGCAGGGCAGATGCCCAGTAATTCGGATAGTGTGCTCTGCTAATGTGTCTCCTTCAAGTATCATAATATAGTTAGGTAGGGGTTTGAATCCTGCAAATGCTCAGTGTGTGTGTGTGTGTGGGTGGGGGAGTGGGGTTTGTGTGTGTGAAAGTCTGTGAGAGGGAAATGTCCCTTTTGGCAACTGGGAAAACACACTACAGGATGCACATTCACCTTTCTAAACACTGATGATGTCAGCACCCAAAAGTACAGCAAGAGAAGGGAACCCTCCCAGTAATGCAAATAGTGCACTCCGCTAATGCGTCCATCTTGAGTGTCATAACATAATTAGGTAGGAGTTTGAATCCTGTAAATGCTCAGTGTGTGTGGAGGGGATTAGTGTGTGTGCAAGTCTGTATGAAAGAAAAATCCCTTTTGGCAACTAGGAGAACACACTACAGGATGCACATTCCCATTTCTAAACACTGATGATGTCAGCACCCTATACGTACAGCAGGAGAAGGGCAACCTCCCAGTAATGCGAATGGTGTGCTCTGCTAATGCATCTGTTTCAAGTGTCATAACATACTTAGATAGGTGTTTGAATCTTGTAAATGCTCAGTGTGTGTGTGGGGGGGTTGGTGTGTGTGCAAGTCTGTATGAAAGAAATATCCCTTTTGGCAACTAAGAGAACACACTACAGGATGCACATTCCCCTTTCTAAACACTGATGATGTCAGCACCCTATACATACAGCAGGAGAAGAGAAACCTCCCAGTAATGCAAATAGTGCGCTCCGCTAATGCGTCCGTCTCAAGTGTCATAACATAGTTAGGTAGGGGTTTGAATCCTGCAAATGCTCAGTGTGTGTGGAGGGGGTTAGTGTGTGTGCAAGTCTGTATGAAAGAAATATCCCTTTTGGCAACTAGGAGAACACACTACAGGATGCAAATTCCCCTTTCTAAACACTGATGATGTCAGCACCCTATAAGTATAGCAGGAGAAAAGAGACCTCCCAGTAATGCGAATAGCGTGCTCTTTTAATGCGTCCATCTTGAGTGTCATAACATAGTTAGGTAAAGGTTTGAATCCTGCAACTGCCCAGTGTGTGTGTGAGGGAGATGTACCTTTTGGCATCTGTGAAAGCACTCTACAGGATGCACATTCCCCTGTCTCAGCACGGATGATGTCAGCACCCTATAAGTACAGCAGGAGAAGGGAAACCTCCCAGTAATTCGAATAGCGCACTCTGCTAATGCGTCTCTCCCGAGTGTCATAATATAGTTAGATAGGATTTTGAAACCTGTAAATGGCATGTGTGTATGTGTTTGGATGTGGGGACTCTGTGTGTGTGCAATTCTGTATGAAAAACACGTGCTTTTTTGAAATCAGGAGATCACACTACATGATGCACATTACCCTTTCCAAACAGTGATGATGTCAGTACCCTATACATACAGCTGGAGAAAAGACATCTACCAGTAATCAGAATAGCGCAATCTGCTACAGCATCACTTTCAAGTGCCATAACATATTTAGGTAGGGGTTTGAAACCGGCAAGTTTGGATGTGGGGAGTTTGTGTGTGTGCATTTCTGTATGAAAAACATGTTAGTTTTGGCAATCAGGAGATCACACTACCTGATGCACATTACCCTTTCAAAACACTGATGATGTCAGCACCCTATAAGTATAGCCAGAGAAGAGGAACCATCTAGTAATCCGAATAGTGCGCTTTGCTAATGCGTCTCTCTCACGTGTCGTGACTTAGTTAGGTAGGGGTATGAATCCTGCAAATGGCAAGTGTGCGTGTGTGTGTGTGTGTTGGGGTAGTACGGTGTGTGTAAATGCAAGTGTGAGAGAACAGATCCATTTGGCAAATACTACAATACACCATATGCTGCATATTCTCTCAGTAAACACAGGGGATGTCACCACACTATCAGCACAGCAAAACAGGGCTAGTTAGCCAGTAATGCCAATAGTGCGCTCTGCTACTGGGTCTATTACCATTGTCAGAGTACAGATAGGTGTGTTTTGGTAACCCACATCTGCCACGTGTGGTTGTGTCACACATTATGACCTTGTGTGGGTCTTTGTGCATAACAATGCATGCCATTGCCTAAACCAGCAATGGCATTGCACACATGATGTATGTGTGTGACACATACACATAAATACCTGTGACCTGCAGTAGTTACCATGTCTGACACATGCCTCGAGTGGATAAATGGTATTTGCAATGTATAACAATATGACTGTGTCTTACTGTGCAGGAGCCGCACGTGGTATGTGTCTATACAGTGTGGGTGTATATGGTAAAATACCTACAGCAGGGGATACACATCTGGTCTGGGCCATATAGTCTACATGTAGTCGATGTACAGGTGCTGCATGTTCCCACCTGTTGTGGGAGTGGTAACATGTCATTCCACTGCAATTCAGTGACCACATGCTGTGAACCCTTCAACTAGTGTGTTGTAGCTACAGTAATGCTCACGCACAATGTTTGGCTGGATGCAGTCCAGCCATATAAAGACAGTTCTTGAGACTGTCATATTGCTAGTGTTGTTATGGAGGATAGGTGGTTTTCCTGTGTATGGGAGGGTTGTGTGTGCCAGGCTATGAACCAGATGGCAGTCCGACACACTGTTAGCTGCACATGATTAGGCCCTGATGCTTTGTGCTGTGCCAACAACCTGGAGGTGTGTGTATCTGTGGTGCCTTGGGATACCACCCCCCTGTCCATGTGTGTTACATGTGTAGGGGACGACAGGCATGGTATGAGGCATAACCTGGCAGTGATGGGTTGCACCTTTGAGCCATGAATCAGGACTCTGGTACTGCACAGACACTGCAGTTTACCGTGCCGAGGACAGTGTCCAGTGCATGCATCTTGCGGTGTACACTGCCGGTGTTGTGTAGCAGCACTGTTAGTGTCCTAACCTGTGTGATACCTGCGGAGGTGGCTATGTAATCCGTGTCCTGCAGCATAAGGCAGTATGTGTTTATCAAGGAGCTTCGCCAATATACATTGGGCCATCGGTGTCACATGCAAGCTGACCCTTGCACATCATTGTGGCTTTCCTAGCATGTAAGCACACGTTGACAGCCAGCGGATACCCTATGAATGACATTGGAGACTGAGCAGAATGTAGACATACAACACCCTTCCTACATATAGTGGTAGCATACCTGGTGAGGGTATGTTGGCAACCAAGATCAGGCTCATACTGGCCCATGCCACATGCTGAGAGATCCATTCTATGTTCCCTATCATGTAGTCCAGGGAGGTATGTCTCAGGTCATCCATAGTGGCATGGTCAATGAGTGAGTCATATGTGTCCATGCCTCTGACTGACCTGTATGCATGTGTTCTGTGGTGGACCATAGTGCCCCTGAGGCATATCACTGTGACCTTCACCAGATACAGCCTGTTGAGCAGGACCCAGTGCAGCACCCAAGACAGGTACCTGACACATCTGTAGCAGGTGTGTTGTGTAGCCCTACAGGCTGTGAGTGTGTGGCACACGGGATGTGTGTGCCATGTGTGGCATGTGCTCTGTTCCGACGGAACATATGCCTGTGTGCCAGCTGTGGAGGTGTGTGATGCTCAGGCAGGATGCTATTCTGAGTCCCCACATATGCCCCAGTGTGTTCAGCATGCTGTCAGTGCGTGTCTATGTCTGACTTGTATTGTAGTCACTGTAATATGACATGCCACCTGACAGGGTATGGCATTACTGGGTTCAGAGAACTCAGTCCCCAGATTGGCTATGTGGTGGCATCCCACACATGTGTTGTACGTTCCTAGCCAAGGGTGATGGCTGACTGCATACATGTGGCAGCTGTGACATTGCCACATGACTCACATAAACCACAACTGGACCATAGAGGTGATTCACAGGTTACCGTTGCACATGCTACCCTAGTAGTGTGATTGCCATGGTGAGTACCAACACATAGGGCCAATGGGGAACAACATACTGAAGGTGTGTATGTGTGGGTGTACTGCTACTGTTTCATAGCACTGGCATATATGACTGCACACGTGGGTAAATGCCAGGTAAGACATGTGCAATGTGTCACAGGCAACGTACATGCGAACAGGATGGACAGTGATGTTCTGTCATGTGTAAACTTGACATATACGTCACGCTATGCAGATGTCACTAGGAGTCCACAGAAGCACTGTAACTCTGCATTGCAGGTGTAAGCAGTGTTCCAGGAAACCCCAAGCAAACATGCATGCAAACAAAGCTACAGTAAGCAGGGCTGGAAGTAGTTCATTGTACAACAAAGAAGGGGTAACACTAACAGTAAGTAACAATGCAAATATGTAGGCACTATCAACATGTACCCAGGAATACACAGCGCAGATGCCCATTGTAGGACTGATATTATGTCATAGTTAATTGTGATTTGGATTACATTGGTACTGCACACATATCAACATGCGCAAACATCCACATTGCATAGTCGTTGTGGGCAACTTGACACCATTACTGTACATGTCCATCATTGCATATCACTACTTGCATTAGCTTCCCCCATGTGCTACCCATGTATGTGGCTATCTGTTGACATCCTTACCACCGGCATGCAATTATGTGCAGCTGTTGCACTTTGGTACGTACTATGGGTGCAGATAACAATTCAGGATATTCATATGGTTACTGCATCAGGCATGCTGGGATATACACACAGTCATATCAGCACACTGTATTGTTACCAACATGATACTACTAATACACTTCTATGCAGTCACCATGTACATCAGCAACGTGTTTACCTGTTCACGCAATGATGTTGGAGATTGCAGGAGGTGGTACAGTGTCATCATATGCACAGGGTGTGAATTAGGTATGCCTGAGTCTGCCACTGATACCACCAATTGACATGTGTGTGTATGTGTGTTGGTGAGGGGCAGCAGTACAGGGTGGGGCACTGTTGGTGCAGTGTGTGCGTGTACGTGGTCGCCCTAGGTGTTAACATTTCGCATGTGTGTATGCACGCACACAGTTCCACCTGACTGCCATATACAGGGGTTTGTGGACAGCCACAGACTGCACCTGGCAGGTCATACAGATCAGTGTCTGTGGGCACGGACACGGTACCTGTGCCTGGCAGGGGTGCTACGGACCGTATCCAGTACTAAGCCAGACTGGGTACTGTCATCAGAAGTGGGAGTGTGTTGACTGGACACAGGTCCCTGTTGGGACTGTCCAGAGCCACGTGCACGTGGTCTCCTGGGGCGTTCTGATGACAGCACAGACCCAGCATTGCTAGGGCTGCTGCTGGCACTATGGGGGCATGCGCTGGCCTGTTGTCGTCCGCGCCGGCTGCCAGCTGCTGCTGTTGCTGGCATACGGCCACGTCGACGCCACAACCGCCCACCATTGCCCTGGCTCATGGACATTTGGTTGTGGAACTGCTGTAATATGTCCCCACAACGTCTGTCTATGACATTGGTGAAATTACGGATAGCATCCGCGATGTCACGCATACTGTGAGTCATGGCTGTGCGACATGGTCTCAGCTCCCTCAGACCCTGTCTGGTGTACCTTTCCATACGCGACTGTGCCTGCATGACAGCCCAAAACATAGCTGAGGTTGCCAGACCTCTTTGGGCACGTCTGCCAGAGGCAGTATGCCCACGGATGCTCCCACGAGAACCCATGGGCAACTGTCTGTGTGGTACCATTGCAGGACCCTGCCCATGGCTGCTGTGTGGGGAAGCATGTGCCACAGATACCACATTACCCTGGTCAATGCCCACTGTATCCTGTCCATCACCTAGGGACAATGGTGACAAAGGATGTACTGGCAGGATGACTGTGCGCAATGATGGGGTTGATAGCTGTGTACTGTCAATTGGCTGACCAATGGCGGACCCTGACACACCTTCCTGTACCATTACACAGATATCATCATTACCAGTACCTGTGGCACCAGATTCAGGTTCCCTGCTGCAGGATACCAGAGCAGCACCAGAACCTGTGGGAGGAAGACAGGAAACACAGTTTACAGTGTCCACACAATGTTACCAGTGATGCACTTATGCACACATGCACACATGGACACATGCACACATGCACACATGGACACAGGCACACATGCACACATGGACACAGGCACACATGCAGACATGCACACGTGGACACAAGCACACAGGCACACATGCACAAAGGCACTCATGCACACATGCACACATGCAGACATGCACACGTGGACACATGCACACGTGGACACATGCACACATGCACACGTGGACACATGCACCCATGGACACATGCACACATGCACACATGCACACGTGGACACATGCACACATGGACACATGCACACATGCACACGTGGACATGTGGACACATGCACACATGGACACATGCACACATGCACACGTGGACACAGGCACACATGCACACATGGACACATGCACACATGCACACGTGGACACAGGCACACATGCACACATGCACACGTGGACACAGGCACACCTGCACACATGCACACATGCACACATGCACACATGGGCACAGGCACACCTGCACACATGCACACATGCACACCCTGCAGTATACACACAGAGCACTACTGAGTTCCACTAGTGTTACTAGCACTATCAGGACTATTATAGGTATTGTTAAACACACTCACCAGCATGGATGGCCTGCCTTGCTGTAACCCCGGAGGGACCTGCAGAAATGATGAGATTAATGTAAGTGGCCACAACTGTGCCATTGATACTGCATATGATACAGTGCAGTAGTACACCAGTTGCCTTTCACACGTCAGCTGCTGATATTGCCAATATCACACATGCACAATTACATACTATGATGACAGCTACATACCACGGACACACCTTACACATGCATAAACTAACAGTGTACAGAACAGTCAAGTGTACATATGGCATATTACCTGCATGCTCCATGTCGTGCTGCTGTGCGGATCCAGCCTCCATCATGATGCAGGTGTATTGCTGTTGCTGTTCCGGGGCTGGAGCCACAACACTTAGGAGTAGCCCCTCCAGTCTGGTGAGGGGGGATGTGTGGCCACCCCACCTCCTGTGGCAACCTGTTGCCTGTGGATATCCGACGCACGCTGATGGACATTTCTGATTAAATCACTGCAGTGATGTCGTACCTGCTCATATGTCCTATTATGCGTGCCAATGTCATTTACCCTACGGACAAGGCTTTGCCCCAGTGCAGCCCTCTCCTGCTGATTCTGACTGGTGCAGGAAAACAGTATGTCATACTCCTGCACCAGGCTCTGGTGTATCTCCTCATCTTCCGCTGCAGAGTAGGCAGGATTACGCTGACGCGCCATCTCCCTGGAAGAGAACACAAACAGGATATCAGCAGACTATGTCAGCAATATATGGCACACATACTATACATGATACTCATGTGTAGTGATATACTACTACTCCCATATGTTGCATGTGTGTGTCTCGTGGTGGATACACAAGTACATGGCCAGATATCAGCGCTCAGCCAACACCTGTGCAACAATACCTGCCACATTCCACACAACATAGTAGCATGCCCCATCGGTCAGCACACACTGACCAGTCCAATGCACAACCTCACTCTGGGAGTTCATCCCAAGGTACTGTATGTGGGATGCCATCCACTAATGTGATGTGGACACAAGTTACTCGGCCTGGATATACATATCCCACCACCACCACCAGCACAGTAGACTACTTTGATATGTATGTGATTAGACAGTTATTCACTTGTTAGGACTGAGATGGTATCCATGCAGCACACTGGGCCAGTGGAAGCCACAACCAACACTGCTGACCCCTTTGCAAATGCTTACCATGGACATCCCACAGATTGCATGGAACTTGCACACACATTTCTAACCCCAGCCCCTATGCACAAAGGTTAGGCATCCTGTCCGGTGGACCCCAGACAGAGGCAGATTGTATAACAATAGCAGGAGGCTACTGCAGGACAGAGCAGATTCACATTAAGGGAAGGCATCTGTGGTCAGCACTGGTACTACGCTACGGTCTCTCATAACAACGGCCACGGCCTACTCTGGGAGGGAAATGGCCACAAACACTATGGATAACCACAAGGCCTTCTTCAGTTATGTTACACATATGGACCAAATGATATGATATGCTCTGCGTTAATACACACCTACTTAACATTCACCAAACACACAGATATTGGCAACATTCTTGCAGACAGGTTCGGTGCACGTATCCCCCCTCCTTCTCCCCACCAGTTGAAATACTTATCACAGCTGTATGTAACCTCCCTATCATCTCACATGTCCAGGTGAGGGCCGCCCTCAGCAAAGCAGAACACACAGCATCACTGTGACCTGATGGTATCCCTGGATGTGTGCTACATGCACTCCAAGAGGACATACAACCGCATATAAGACTGATAATTAATCTTGGCCTTACTACAGGATATGTACCTGGACACTGGCATACAGCAACAGTGGTCCCACACACCACTAAGGAGGCACCTCTACTGACCCTGGGAACTACCACATCATATGCATAACCGGCCTGGTCTGCTAAGCTATGGAATTATTCAGTATGGGATGCATATGCAGTGATATTGGGTACCTGCAGACACTTGTTCCCAGTCAGTTTGCCTTTGTGATGGGCTGATCCTGCCTTTTGAACCTGGCTGACCTTTCAAAACAGTCACTACAGCCATTGCTGAGGGCAACGCACAGACAACTGCTGCCAGGATCATGGCCTAACACTGATTGACATGTAATGTATAGTCATCCCCTTTTGGTGGAACTACGTACACAACATATGACATGGACATACCTATAGATACAGACCTATGACACATTTGGAGGGTTCACAGTATGCAGACTATTAACCTGCTACTTTGAATTACCTGTGTTTGTTGCAGCTGGTTGCATTACCACTGCTTCTGCTTCCTGCTGCTACTGTCACTGCTGACAGCTTAGACTCACAGTGTGTAGCGTGTTTTTTTTTTTCTCTCTGTCTCTGTCTGTCTCTCTCCCTCTGTCTGCTTCCAGACAGTGCAATGAACGTATTGCATGTGTGGAGTGTTAGTACCAGATGCTTTTGTAGGTATCTGCATAGGTCCATGTGATGGCCTCTGCACCAATTGTAAGCCAGCATTTGCTAATTGCATGCAGCCAGTTGTGTACTGATTGCAGTTCTCACTATGATTTCAGGACAGTGCTATAAAAGGGTATGTGAGATAGGCGTTGCCCTTTCAGATTGTAAGGGTGGGGACCATGCTGGTATGCTGTGGACACTGTTCTGTGAGTGTAAAGGTTAGTATCTCTCTCATGATTCAGGCTGTGTTGTAGATTCACATTTCTCCATTCCTCTCTCCTGTTCCCTGTAGTAAGTGTGAATGCACAATGACACCTACAACTATATATATATATATATATATATATATATATATATATATATATATATATATATATATATATGTAAATATACATACATTTATATATGTACATTAACTGACATTATTACCTACAAGCTACCAACTAGCATGGCTGTTTCTGTTCACACACTACTATTATGGGAATCCACTAGTTTTGACAGTAATTCTAAATGACATGCTTTGTGTACTACACATCCTATATTCCCTTTACATTCATCCCTACTATTACATGTTATATTTATTTTAGCACAATGTTCTTGTATAAGAGTCATGGCTTAGTGGTAGGTCATACAGACTACTGTTTCCAAGGTCCTGGGTTCGGGACTGACAGTGGGGTTTTATTTTGCTTTTGAACTGACTACAGGACCTGTCAATCAGAGTGACTAAGGCACTGTTAAGCAGTTGTAACCGGGTTAGCGCTGGTTTGCGTGGAGCTCACGCATGCGCACTGGCGTTTAGCTCCGTGCACACCCGCTTACAACCGCTTAACAGTGCTTACTCTGGCACACACCCGCGCTATTTTCTTTGAAAGAAATGAAAATGGGGAGACAGGAAAGTGGTGAAAAAGGGGTCACAAAGAGGGTAAGACAGTAGGGAAACAAGCTTGCGATTTGCAGGAGGGATGTAGGTAAGGCCCATAGCTGCCCATTTCTTCATCAGCAACAGCTGTGCATATGTATGTAATTTGGTGTGACATTTGAAACCTTCCACCACTGAGAGAGGTGTCAGGATAACAATAATACTTGTTGTACAGCCAATTGTAATTGATAGTTTCCATGTCCAGCAGACATGTGCGGAATGGGCAGCTATGTATGGGGCGTAATTTTTTTGTGGGTACAGAGTGCCCTTTTTTTTTTTTTTCAGGTGAGAGTGGTATGTCAGGTGAAGGAAGTCGGTATAGCTGGGGAGGTAGGTTGGGTAGGTCAACAGACAGGACAAACAAGACGCATACAGGGGCGGTGTATGACACGTGTGGGGGGGTTACACAATTGACGGGGATGGAGGTTTGGATATCCAGAGCCCATGAGCCCACAGATGGCAACAGTGGAACTGATATCCCCACCCATAGGCAGTTGCCACTGTTCCTTCACTGCCCAGGACGGGGCTGTGCTGGGGGCTGTGTAGGCCGGGCAACAGGCATGCCCGTAAGTTGTGCCACCTGTGCCTCAAGCTGGCGTAAGGGCTCGAGAACAGAGTCCCAGATCTCCCTACGCACCACAGTCCGAATGCTATGGAGGGTGAGTGGTGGTTCTCCTCCGGCCACGCTTGCAGAGGGGGGATGAGCCCCATCCCCCCGCAGCGCTTACACCCACAGGTGGCACAGGGCCACCAGAGGAGGGTCCAGACTGGGCACTAGTGCCAGGTGCACTCGCCAGCTGAGGTGGGAGAGGTGGGTCCGCTGGAACCCGCCTTCCCTGTCGTCCTATGTTTTGCACTATGTCATGACAGTTTGGGTTAGTGACATATAATACCATTCACAATTAGTTGTAACAGCATGCATTAGTATTCCCATTAACCAAACACCCAGATATTCACACCATTGAACAGCGAGCATAACACATGCATAATTTGAACAGCAATACACAGTCCAACAACATGCAGGGTTGACTGATGGCAACAGGCCATCAGGTTTGGATGTATGAACAGGGCAGATGCATCAACAGACATGCAAATATATATGACCCAACAGGACAAATGTCCAGGGGTGTTAATTGTGATTGCACATACCATTTTCAAGTGGAATGGGTTATATGTGGTTATAGGATGGGGTGAAGAAAATAATATTAACACCTTCGAATACCAATACATATGCTGTACATTTCTAATAGCTGCACATATATACACACTAGTGTTCTAACTACAGTTTCCTATATGATAACTACTTCAACTTGGTGATAGGACTGTTACTGCTACATCAATATACATTTTATTGTTCTTCATACACATTCATATCTAGCTTTGTTCAGCTACATCATCCTGCTACATTTGCTTTATATAGCTATAGACAAGTGTGGATGTTTGGTATATCAGACAATCATACTGTCTGCATATTGCAGACTGAGAGCAACATATCCAGATTTTGGGATACACATTCCAGATGCAGCAACACTTTGAACAGATTTCGCTGTTTGGTTTTGATTCTCACATGCATTTCATTCTGTACTGACTGCAGTATACTTTATTCAGGGGTTATTACTACTGTATTGCTGGATTCATGACACTTTCTCACACACTCTCACTTGTTTTCATTTTACTATTCAGGATGGTACTTACTTCTAGGCTTTATTGACATGTTTTACCTGTAGTTATTACAATCCTTTCCAGCAGTCTCACTTCTGTCATGTTTCAGTATTTCAACAGGGATATATTTCACACATGTGATGTCATCATCTTCTGCAGCTGTACTTTTCAGCCTGCTGCAGGTTGTGTACTATTTTCTTATAGATGGGGCATCTTTATTTCAGAATTTATGTCAGACATTTTCATTTTTCTGTTTGGATTACATACTGCAACACACTTTTGTAATCAAGCAATACTTGCAAACACTTTTACACTGTTACTTGCACATTTTATTACTTAGTGACTACACTGCACTCTTTTGCTAACTGTCATACTTTTATATTTCTTTACAGTTACTGGGAGTGGATTACTGACCTGCCTGGTGGTGCAACCGCACCAGCCTATCGCCATAGGCTCTGCAGTTTGCAGAACGGACACCTGCAGCTGTAATATAAATGAAGTAATATTGGAATACACATCTCCATAATATCAGCTAGTTTAATTTCTTACATACATAATTAAATGTAACTTACTCAGTAGTGGGGCGTTGGGCATTTGCCAGGCCTCCTGGATCCAAAGGTTCAATTGGACCTGCTTGCGTCTCTTCAGGTCCGCATGGTGGTGACGGACCTGCTCACCAGTCCTTGGAATCCCTGTGGCACTGGTGAGATCATGAGCCAACCGGTCCCACGCCTCAGCCCTATATGCTCCCCACAGGACCTGGCCCTGCATGAGTTGGGCCTCATGATTGTGGACTAGGAGCCAGACCATGTACTCCTCAATGCCCCACCTCTGTGCTTGAAAGCAACTACCCTCACCTACTCCTGTCATTCCGGCTGCAAGTCAGTTCTACAATCATTTATGCTGTGTATTACCGCCTATGGGGCTTATATAGGCCTTTTTTCCTGCACATATCTGTGATTGGCCATTTTGGAATTGTATCAACTTCACTAAGCCTGCATTGTCATGCTTTAGTTTGTATTCATTCCTATATATTTGCTATTATTGCATTTATAGGTACTGCTGTCATGGCTTAGTGGTTCAGTACCTTGACTATGGTGTATAGTATCCTGGGTTCGAACCTGGCAACTACTTTTTATTTTTTATGACTGTCTAGACAAGCTGAGGGGTGTGTCTGTGTAAAGGCAGTTTTGATACGGCTTGCTCAACGTTGCCCGTCGGTTAGTTTGTTTGCGCGGTGCGCAGCTCCGCGCAAACGGGGTACGCTGGTTTAAGCCTCATTTGGCTATCAGCATGCATATTATGCTCAGCTCAGCTAGGGGCACATAGTTTCAGCGTGTTGAATCACTGCTCAGCTACGGGCACTCATTTTGCACCTGTTAAACCACTGCTCAACTACGGGCACTCATTTTGCACCAGTTAAACCACTGCTCACCTACGGGCAGATGCACTCACCCTGTTAAACTGTAGCTCAGCTATAGGCACATCTGGCATTTTTTATTGTTTTGTTACCTCACATTTCTTCAATATAAATGGGCTATTTCATTACATTTTACATAAAATGTGATTTTATGTGTACATGTTTGTCAGGGACTTGTTTCGTTCTTACTTTGCTAAAAATAAAAATTGGTGTTGTGGGGGCTCGAACCATGAATGCCTGCTCTTCAGCCAACATCTCTACTGCTACGCTATTGCTTCTTGGCTTACTTTGCATATTTAGTTCTTATATGCTTTCCCACTGACTGCTAACTGTGGCTGCGCTACGGGCATGCCCACGCAAACGAGCGCACTCACGGTTAAACATCTTTACAATTTAAAAAAAAATGATGATATGTTCATTTGTACATTTTATGTTCGTAGTCTGTGGGGGCATGTGTTGTGTTGTGTTTATTCACATTTCCATGGACTCTGTCGTGGGTGTTTACTTTTACTCTTCTGGGGGCGTGTCCGCTTACAGGGCTCGGCCTACGGACACGCCCCCTACTGTCTTAATTGGACCGTGTTAGCCTTAGGTGAGATTCAGCATGCTCTCATGAATATGCAGAGCATGCTGACATCACTCCGTTTAACTGCAGCCTTCGTGTAAGAGTTATAACTCTTACACGGAGGCTTCGTGAATCCTGCCCATAATCTTTTGACACATTTATATTGATATTTTATACATAGAATGCATTATTTTATTAAAACTGGTGTTGTTCTTTTAGTTTATGGAGGCATGTTTTTATATATGCATTCAGTTACTTATTCAACATATGAATTTAGGATTTTTGTAATCTATGGTAATAGTTATTATTTTACCATTTTATCACATATTTCAATGAGTTATGAGTATTTGTTGTAGAATTAATTAAGGGTACAAGTCCCCTTGCATGGGTTGGAGCCACTAATTTTCTGGGTAGGTATGCTTCTTTAAATTATAATGAACAAAAGCTTTATTTGGACAAAGTGGGATCATGTGATGTATTCATTTATCTAATTAATTGTATAAAAAGGAGTGTGCCTAAAGAAATTTTAGTTCTGATGAAGTCCTACACACAGCAAGGTGGAACAAAAGCGTTTATGTTTTTTGTATGATATGCTAAACTTCTCAGTTGTTTTCTATTTGAATAAAATGGAGTGTTTATGACATTGCATTTTCAGCTGCTTTTTTCCTTGTCTGCACTTGGTTTCTAGGGGTGTTTTATTTATTTATTTTTTGGCTGTTTTCCT
Source organism: Protopterus annectens (assembly GCF_019279795.1). NCBI lineage: Eukaryota > Metazoa > Chordata > Ceratodontiformes > Protopteridae > Protopterus > Protopterus annectens. Next base: position 1,834,328,624 of record NC_056725.1, read on the forward strand.
GTTTTAAATTCTAAAGGATCTATATACTGAACCTGAGTTAAATCATATTTTTTCCCTGAGCATAATTCCTAATAACTTGTAATAAAATCCAGTCTTGAGGGTCCAAATTGAATTGTAAAAATCAGGGATTAAATTGATTTTATCACCCCAACATTGAAACAATTATAGCAATATATAAAATTCTTCTTCTTCTTCCATCAGGAAGTTTTAAACTCAGAATACCTTCAAGTAATCATTTACAAGAAACAAGACGGAGCACTGTATATATATATATATATATATATATATATATATATATATATATATAATAGGACAAAGCAGAAATTCCCTAAGACTCCAAGAGCAGAATAAGTTATTTCATTGAATTGCACTTCTTTAGCACTTATAATTGTACTATACAGCAAATCTACTACATGTTGCACTGTTATAAAGCTTTTTTTATTGCTTCGCTGCATTTGTGTACTGTTTTATACTGTTTTAACTGTGTTTTTCATTGCTAGTGTTTCATTACTGTAATTGCATTTTTACTGAATTACTTAACTGTAAACTGCTTTTCCATACCAAGAGTTGTATTTTTTGTTTGTAAATGCTCTATCGGTGTTTTTCTGTGCATTTTTGTGAGGTTTCTGGATAGAGGCCTGTTGTTTGTTTGTTCTGATTTCCTGCCAAGGAGTGTATCATGTAACTGATTTGTTTGCAGTTAAATACATTCTCTAGACTCTCCTTCCTCCTTTATCTGTTTAAAACTTTAATTTAGTAGCTCACTGCTGGTTTTCTGCTGTGATAAACATTTCTGTAGTATTTTCTGCCTAGTGTAGCTAGTAGCTGTAATAGTTTCTCACCCCCCTCCCTATTGGTGTCTTGTTCTTATACTTGGTGGCTTTGCGGTTGCCCGCCCCTACTGTACATTTGATCTGGGACACTCCTCACAGTCTAGTGTCTTTAGCTCATTCTACCTAATACATACAGAACACTTGAGAAGACCAACCTACTTAGGTTCTTAACCTTGAATTATCTTCTGTTTGTGCTTTCTCCCTTTCCACTTTACTAAAAAAAACTTAGCTAGATTCTCTTTGTGTTCTGACTGAGTGTGCTTGTCATCTGATAAGTATATTTTTGGCACTTTTTAACTGGTCAGAGTTGAATAAAACAATAATTAAATTCAGTTCAGAATACAGTTTGAATAAATTGCATTTATTTAAACTGTATGTGCGTTAATATTGCTACACACTCAAGTGTGCTAGCTTGCTATGCACTTGAATTGTTTTTAGTGCTGTTTTAGCTGCTTTTCTTTAAAAAAAAATTCTAAGCTTGTTTCCTGCTTTTCCTGTTACTAGTCTAGTCCAGATACAGATTTTCTGTATCCAGGGCTGTTTGTAAGCTTCTGAGCCCCCCAAGCCTTTCTGTGTTGGAGTGAAGCCTTCTAGCTTATCAGTGGGAGTGGTAAATACTAGGTAGCCTATCTACTATAAGAGGAGCATTTTCTGGCCCAGACATTGTAGTTGATTGGCCATTTGGGCAGTCTTTTCATCTCTTTCAACTTTCTGGTTTAAAAGCCCGCATTTGCACTTTTCCCGCCTTTCCTGAAACTAGTCTAGTCCAGATACAAATTTGCTGTATCCTGGACTGTATGTAAGCTTCTGAGCCCCCAAGCCTTTCTGTGTTGGAGTGAAGCCTTCTAGCTTATAATGGTAAGCACTAGGTAGCCTAACTTCCACAAGAGGAGTGGTTTCTGATCCAGACATTGTAGTTTATTGGTCGTTTGGCCAATTTTTCAATCTCTTTCAACTTTCTGGTTTAAAAGCCCATGTTTGAGCTTGTTCCCTGCTTTTCCTGTAGCTAGTCTAGTCCAGATACAGATTTGCTGTATCCAGGGCTGTTTGTAAGCCTCTGTGCCCCCAAGCCTTTCTGTGTTGGAGTGAAGCCTTCTAGCTTATCAGTGGGAGTGGTAAATACTAGGTAGCCTATCTACCATAAGAGGAGCATTTTCTGGCCCAGACATTGTAGTTTACTGGCCATTTGGGCAGTCTTTTCATCTCTTTCAACTTTCTGGTTTAAAAGCCCGCATTTGAACTTTTCCCGCCTTTCCTGAAACTAGTCTAGTCCAGATACAAATGTTCTGTATCTGGGACTGTATGTAAGCTTCTGAGCCCCCAAGCCTTTCTGTGTTGGAGGGAAGCTTTCCAGCTTATCAGTGGGAGTGGTAAGTACTAGGTAGTCTATCTACCACAACAGGAGTGGTTTCTGGCCCTGATATTGTAGTTTATTAGTTGTTTGAGAAGTTTTTCCATCTCTTTCAACTTTCTGGTTTAAAAGCCAGCATTTGTGCTTCTTTTCCACCTTTCCTGTATCTAGTCTAGTCCAGATACAGATTTGCCATATCCAGGACTGTTTGTACATTTCTGAGTGAGGCCAACATCTGCTATTCAGTTTCTCCCTTAGATCTGCTAGTTCTCTCCTCTCCTGCACTTTTACTAGCTTATTAGTCTAGCACTTTACCAGACTTCTTGTAGCAATTATTGTAGCACACAAAAGTGCTACCAGCACTAAACGTTCTACAAGGAAACAGCTCCAGTACTTATTATTAATGTCCACCCCTCCAGGCATGTCTAAAGACCAGTTCCTTGTGCTTTCTCCTATTAACCTGGTGAACTTGGGCATCCTGAGGCAATGTAGCAACTGTCGCATGTACACCGACAACCCTCTCCTCTTACCTCCCAACACTAAGACTTGCGAGAGATGCACTTATATATCCAAATTGGAAGCCATGCACTCTTCAGCCAAGACCGGAATAGCTGGTCAAGAGGAAAAGGACAACACTTGCAATACACCACATGGGACACATAGCCCTCCAGAACACAAACCAGCACTGCCTTCACATAAAAACACAAACCACACACCCACCTTCGTGGAGGCTCTCAATACAATTCTACCCAAACAGCAGAGACCTCCAACGTAGAAACTCACTCAATCACCACCACACAACACTAATGATGAGACACATAACTCTCCTAAACAGTGTGCCACTCAATCAAAGTTCATAAGGCAAAACAGCATGCCCAACACACTAATTATAGGTAACTCAATAGTGAGGCACACTGATGTCCCACTCACTAGGTTGAATAAGGAGAAAGTAACAGTCAGCTACCTGTCAGGTTCCAGGACCCACCACATAACACACACACTCAGGTCTCTCAACAACAGTACAAATATGACTCTGTCATTGTACATGTGGGTGTGAATGACCTGAGACGTACCTCCCTGGACTACATGAAAAGAGACATGGAGGAGCTCTCAGATTATGCAGCCCGGCAGGTATGACCTTAGCCCTAAGCAGCATCCTACTATCACCCAGAATGATACCACAGTACAAGCAGAAAATGAGTGATTTCAACAATTTGCTAAGTTTCTGGTGCCATTCTAATGGGATCCAGTATCTGTCTGCCTGGGATGACATGATTGACAGACCTTGATGCTTTGCCAAAGATGGTCTACATCTGTCACCCTTGGGCTGCTGGATACTAGGCAAGGCTCTTGCCACCCCTGTAGTGCCTTTTTTAGACAGTGTTCCAAAGACCAAATTACCACTGTAACAGCTACAAACAAATCCAGTCTGAGGGTCATGCTGCTCAACACTAGAAGTCTAAATCTCAAAATGCACTTGCTCAAAGCACTCCTTAAAAGGGAGCACATCGACAGTTGTGCTGTAACAGAGACCTGGTTCAAGGCAGCAGAAAGCACCCCTGCACTACCAGGCTATAACTTATTCCACACCTTTCAGCCCCAGAATTTGGACCAAAGTTCCAAAGGCGGTGGTGTTTCCATACTCATAAATGATGCACACACCTCCAGACTGGTAGCCCAGCATAACGCATCAGAAATACTTCAGGTGCAGCTAACATTGGGTAAGACAGCAATTCAGGTTGCAGCCTGCTATAGAACCCCAACCATGTCCCAAGACTCACACTCCATGTTTCTAAGCATCCTGGAGAATATTAGGGTCCAGCCTAATACTCTCATATTGGGCGACTTTAACTACCCCTGCATTAACTGATACATTTGCCCAACATTTCCTAGAATTCATTAATTCCAATGCCTTGGACCAGCTCATTCTTACCCCCACTAGAGGTAGCAACATCCTTGACCTGGTCATTACTAACATGGGCGACCATTGCTCTACACCAATAGTTAATTCCTCCCTGATTAGATCCGACCACAAACTAATCACCTTGGAAATCCATATAACTCCCACCACTGCAAAGGTAACCACCATGAAAAACTTCTCCAAAGCTACCTTTGGGGTCCTAAAAAACAGAAGTGGCTAACTTTACAGCACCCATTCAAATGGAGAATAGTTGCATGACTGCCGAATCATACACTAATGCACTGTACAAACATGTACACAAATGCATGGATCTCGCCATACCCAATAGAACCAAGACGCTCTCCTCCAAAAAAGGAAGCCAATCTGGTGGTCCCCTGCCATAAACAAACTCTACAACAGAAGGAGGAAACTGGTGTGGAATAAAGTGAAGTCCCAAGACTAGAAAATCTTCCTTATCAGCCTCAACAAAAAGTCGAGGTCCCTCATCAAATCCTCTAAAGCTAGCTATGAAAACAGAATTGCAGCAGATAGTAAAGACAGCCAAAAGGCCTTCTATAATTATGTAAAGAATCTCCACGGCAAGACCCAGATCTGCTTTGAGCTACTGCACAATGGTATGTCCTATACAGAGCCAACAGATATTGCCAATATACTGGCGGACAGATTCAGTGCCAACTTTACTACCCCCCCCCCCAAGGACCAATCACATTACCAGTAGATTGCCAGGCACCCAGCATTACTGCTGCACAGGTTAAAACAGCACTGTCCAAGGCCAAGAATACAGCTTTTATGGGACTTGATAATATCCATGGCTTTGTTCTACATGAACTACAGAGTGAACTGGCACCTCATCTGTGTGCCCTGTTCAATCACAGTCTCACCACAGGCTTTGTCCCTACTGAATGGCACACTGCTACCGTCATCCCTCTCCACAAAGGAGGACAGACTACAGACCCTGGGAACTATCGCCCCATTAACCTGGTGATTCTGATAAGCTAAGGAACTCATCATCATGGACCTAATAAACAAGGATATAGGGAATCTCCAAACTGTGGATCCCATACGGTTTAGTTTTGTGAAGAGTAGATCATGCCTGCTCGACTTGGTTAACTTCTTTGAGTCAGTCACCAGAGCTGTGGATGAAGGCAAGGTGGTTCATACAGCCTACCTTGATCTGGTCAAGGCCTTTAATACCATTCCCCAGTCAGGAATTATAAAAAAACTACTAAGCTAGGCATCAACCCCTATATCACTAGTTGGGTTGCAAACTGGCTCACAGATAGAACCCACAGTGTGAAAGTAGCTGACTCTAAGTCAGACTGCTGACCAGTCATGAGTGGAGTCCCACAGGGTTCGGTCCTGGGTCCTCTCCTGTTTGGTATCTACTTTTCTGAAGTCCAGGTCAACTTGAAGGGACGTTGGCTGGCAAAGTTCACAGATGATTGCAAGTTGGGAGCTATTATTAAGTCCCCAAGTGATGCTGACATCTGACAGAAAGGCCTCACTGAGACCAACGACTGGTGTCAGAACCATAGCCTTAAGCTCAATGCCAAAAAATATGTCATCATCCCCTTTGGAAAAAGCCCAGTTCCCATGAATTACCACATCGATGGTAGTCCACTGAACACAGAAGGTATTATAAGAGATCTGGGAACACAGGTTGACAGCAACCTCTCTTTTGACCACCACATTGCCACTGTGGTCAGAAAGTCCTTCTATGTGGCACATCTCATTACTAAGGATTTTGCATCCAGGAAGAAAGAGGTCATTGTTTCCCCCTACTCTTCCCTCATTAGGCCAATCGAGTACAATCCCCCATTTGGCATGTACATCACTAGACACCTGCAACAGCTGGAGAGGCCGCAGAAGTACCTCACAAAGAGGATCCTAGGCCTTAAACACTTGTCCTATAGGGACAGACTCAAAAAACTCCAACTATTCTCTGTCTCATATCGCCTACTTAGAGGCAATCTCTGCTTGACTTACAAAGCCATGTCTGACCCAGCTCAGTTAGAAATGCTACATCTAAAGAAACCCCAATCCCTCTGCACCACACACTCCAGAGACCTCATCCTCATTACCACAATCAAGAGAACATGCTGGAAGAACAGGTTCATAACCCAGAGACTGCCCATGCTATGGAATAGGCTTCCCATACATGTCAAATAGAGCACCTCTCTGGCCCTCTTCAAGAGAAATCTTAATGAGTGGATGGGAAATAGTAAATTTACCACGGGGATCCCTCCAGTGGCTCTACTCAACAGAGGCACTGGAAACTAAGGTTGAGTGGCACGATGCCAGGGTAATCCTATGAGCTAGGCTTGTAAAGGCTCAGGGGCCATTAGCCTAGTATACACCTATGAACCTATGAACAATATGATTTTCTGAGACTCGCTAATCTGAGCACTGAAAATGCAGACTTGCATATACCAGGTCCAAGATTGTTATTCATAGTTTCACTTTTCTCAGGGGTGTGACAATCACAGAAATTGTAAGTATAAGTTCTGGGTCATGGCTGACTTGCTTCCCCTACATCAGAGGTACGGCAAAAACAACTTTAGAGGAGAACAGCAATGATCAGCCGATGTCCTGTATTTTCAGACTTATTTTTTGTAATTCTAATGCTTGTACTTGCACATCTCAGAATTACAATGAGGAGCTTACCTGAACATTTTAACTGGCTTTAATAATGCTGGCCATGCCAGGTTAAATGATACCATTCAAAGAAGCTTTACATCTCTGAAAGAAAGCAATTCAGAATGCAGTTTTGAAGCTAAAGTGGCAATGGCTTTAAGTAGTGAAAAAGTATATAAGGAAAATAAGCTACAAAACAGAAAACAAAAGGGTAATGACTAAATTAGGCAATGTATAGTATAGTTCTACCTTACTGATGAAAAACAGCATCTGTCAATCATAAGGAGGGCCAAATGATTCAGTCAATGAGAACATGTTTTTTTTTTTTAATTCCTGGTAAACACCGAGCCATAAGATGACTGAGACAAGCAACGGAGAGCCATGTTACCATGCCTCAATGTATTCCAGTGAATTCGGCAAAAAAGTTACCTAACCGAAAGAAAGAACTAGAAAGAAACTCAGCCAGGATGGGGAACCAGAACTTAGGCAGAAGGGCATTGCCTCTCAAGCCACAAGATAAGCAGCAGTAATTATAGCAGCAGCAGAGAAAGAAAGTTGATAAGAGCAATAGACAAAAATTATGTGTAAGCGATGATTTTTTAAGATAGTTAATTTTGTTATTTTTTTCTGCCAGAAATGTTGTTTATACTGAGTAAAGTTTGGTCATTTGTGTCCTCTAAAAGGGGAAATGTGATTAAGACTGTTACATTTTTAAAAGATACTATTCAAAACTTGAATTTATGCTGTTTGTATCAACAATTATGGGACTGTTGTGATATCAATAATCATGTTACTAAACTGAGCACATGCAGTCCCAGAGGAATGGCTGATTTTGAAAAACAATGTGAGGTAGAGATTAGGAAAGCAATGCAGTAGAAGTCACAACATACTTTTTTAAAATTTGCACTGCAAGAAAGGTGTACCTCACATGATCTCAAGAATTATAGCAATGAGGGGGGTGTGGCCAAGGATGAACACAGGATAGCAGCAGATTTCTTCAGCTCCACCAACATAACTACATTAACAGGAAATTATTACTTCAAAATTCAACTAATGGAATAATTTTCTTTCTAATAACGTTTGGAATATCAATATCTTGAATAATATCTAAAAAAGAAAGAAATTTTAACTAACTTTCCTGTCAGAAATCTATTTGGAAATTTCTCTCTCACCACTTCTGTTCAGAATGAGTTCCAGCAAGGCTAACAGTCAAGATTCCAGCATTAAGAAAGAGCTTCAGGCATTATTATCAACTATACAGCAACTAACAACTAAAATGGACAGACTGGATGTTAAAATTGATAATTTTATAGAAAACCACAAAACAAATGGATGTGCTACACCAAGATCTACAACATCAGAAAGCTCAGATAACAGGTATAGAAGAGACACTTAATGATATGGACAACAGAATTAAAGAAGAAGAAATAAACACTGAATTCTTATTGAAACAAAACACGCACCTTCAATCCAAACTAGATGACCTGGAAAACAGATCCAGACGCAACAATATAAGGATCTTTGGACTGCCAGAAAATATAGAAGCTAAAAATCTTTTTACCTGATGGCCCTAGAATTTTTGAAGACTTGGACTCTGCTTTGCTGCACATTAAAAAAAATAAAATACTAGATAAAATAGAGGATATGGAATGGGCAAGTCCTTCGTTAAAGAGAATGGCAACAGGAACTTCTTGGAAGACATCAGAGAAACAAAAAAGACTAAAAAACAAATGACATGTTTTGTATTTCTTTGAACTCTTTAACTACAGTTACTACATTTACAAGAAAACCATAAATATTTTAATGGTTTGTTCAAAGTTATTTCAATATTCAAGAACTGAATTTTGTTTTATAAATAATCAAACTTCCTGAGGAACAAATAACCTGATGTGAATCAACTTGTTTCTCTTTTGTGACAAAGAGACCTAAGGTTAGTAATTTGATACATTTCCTTTCTTTTCTTGTTTTAAATAATGGCATTCTCTTTAAACTAAATATCTAGAGAAGGGTGGGGGGAGAGCAGGGAGAGGGGAAGGATGAAAAGAAGGAAATAAGGGGAAAAATAATCTATTATCTCTTTAAAATTATTTATGCTGTTTAAATGTTACTGCTATTTATTACACCATGACTAAATTGCTTAAATATATGATATCAAATAATATGTCATGATATAACTGCAGTTGACTAGAACTAAAAGTGTCTGAAAGTAATATGTTTCAGGTTTTACTTTATTAAAACAAACAGCAAGTAAATATCTTTGTAGGTACCCTTTTTTTTCTCTCTCTCTCTCTTACTTATAAGGTAATAAGGTTCTGATAATAATGATATGTGTATGTAACAAACTCTGAATGAGAAAATGAAATGGGGCATATAAAATAAGTTATGTTTATGTTAAACAATTGAAGGCTTGGTTTCACTGCCATAGAGACTGCAATGACTTGTGAAGTGCTTCGAGAAGGTTTTACACTGCATAGATCCATTTGTACTACAAAATGAATGTCTGTCACTTACTTTTATTAGAATTCCCGCCAGAATGTTATGGGAGACAATTTGGGTGTGGGTATCCTCGTGAATAGTGTCCTTGAGTCGTTTTTAAAGCTTCAACATCAAGAAAACACGCAGAGAAGCTGAAAGCAGCCATTTTGAATTTTGACCCCTGGTTTCACACAGACTCATCACAAATTCAAGAAGTAAACTGTTTCAGGAAGTAGAACTGCTGTAAATGTGGTATTGTGATGAAAAACGAACTTTATGACAACAAAATGTGAGTTTTTCTTTATAATAATTTACTTATTTAAGATGTAACTTATAAAATATAAAAGTTATAATGATTTTAAATGACTTAATATGCCATAGTAAACAAATGAGATAATTTAGAAGGCATAGAAAGTAAAACTCATGCACATATGTTTTTGAAAGCTTATATGACTGCTGCACCTTAAAACATATAGATGCATATGATTTAAAGATATGTAATGTTATAATGCATCTGCCTTGACTAAACGACAAGTATGTGCATTATTATGATTATATATCAGAAGAAAATGTCATGTGATACATTTTAAAGCTGCAGTGCAGATATATAGGATACAGATGGCTTTCATCACAATGATTTGTGTATAACCAGGGATCAATATTGCTGTGTAGTATGTTCTTTTAACTTATATATATTGTGAATATTCATTTTATTTATATGATAAGAATGAGTATAAGAAGGAAGCTTTTAGTGCAAGTAATTTAAAGTTTTAAAACTACTAACAGTACTGCTATGACAGAAAATGGGTATACCCTAATGTAAGTAATGTCTGAGTCATGATAGCTTGAGATAACAAATGTTATTGAATTCAACTGAGCATAAACATATAATATGAACTTATTATTACAATTTTTTATTTAACTACCATATGGGTATTCCTCCCTTTTCTCTCTCTCTCTCTCTCTCTCTTCTCTGCTCTCACTTTCAAGATTGTTAGAATGCTATTATGATTATGAATTTATTATATAGAATAGATGTACATAGCAATATTAGTTGATTATAAATGTTTTATATGATTATATGAAGCTGTTATATAAATTGTTTAAGCTTTGCTATAATAGATAATCAAATTAAATGAGGTTAACTTTAGTTAATAATAGTTAGTATTGAAGTAATTTGGTGGCAGCTGGAGTACTGCTGCTTAGGATAGGGGGATAACTTGAGTGGTATTTGCTACTCGAAGTTGGAGTTTTTAACTCCAGGCTGGATGCATTGTTTTATCCAAACAATATTTTCACCTGATCATTATCATGTGTATATAGTTCTGACATCCACATTACATTTTATAAACTCATTGTCACTACAAACAAGAGTTAGAATCACACAAAATTCCATAAGATTTTCATTAAATACAGTTGTAATTAATAGAATACCTAAAGGAGGAGACATAATACTACATATTTTAGTAAATGTTACTCTGATTATGAGTTTTATTTGTTTATAACAGTTAAATGGTAACTTTAAAAGGAATTTCTTTAAACATTAATGGATTGAATAACCCATGTAAAAGGGCAAGTTTAATGAGATATATTAATCTACATAGAGCCAATTTAATATTCCTTCAAGAAACACATATCCTAAAAAAGATATAGATAAATTAGCCACCAATAAATATACAATCTTGGCTAGCTCAGAACACACACAGAAAAAAAGAGCAGTGGCTATCTTATGGAACAAAAATATGCCTATACCTAAAACTATTAAGTCTTATAAAGATGATAAAGGAATGTTCTGTATGGTCACAATACAGATTAATGGGAAAATATATACATTAATTAATGTATACTGGATTCCAAGAATTGGCACTAATACAGTGAAGCACCATCTCAATAAGATTATATCATTCTCTATAGGAGATATTATTTTAGCAGGAGATTTTAACTGTATTCTGCATGAAAAAGATACTACTACTATAGGAAAAAGGAAAATCACATCTAATGCAACACATTTAAAGGATTTCATTAACTTATATCATTTGAATGATATTAATAATCAGGCAGATTCTAAATCATTACCATACACTTTTTTTCTAATAGACATAAAACTTATTCAAGAATAGATAGAGTCTTTATTTCTAACCAACTGGTAACAGACTTAATTAATTCTAAGATCATTTCATGTCCTATATCAGATCATAATTCAATTGTCTTTGAATTTATGGTAAATAGTACTTATAATGTTCAGATCAAAAGAATACCAGCATACTTAACTCAATTAAAGGATTATAAAGATTATGTACTTACAAAGGTGCAACATTTCTTAGACTTAAACACTACACCTGACGTCTCCATTATTTACATTTGGGATGCTCTAAAATCATATTTATATGGACAAAGTATCAGATGGTATAATAATAAAAGGAAATCTTGGGACAAAGAATTAATAGACATTCAAAACAAGTTAGACTCATATAAACATAATAATAAACAAAATATTATGGACAATAAAGTCATTGAGGAAATAAATAAATTAAATGAGAAATACAAAGAAATTTTAAGTTACAAAGTCAAAATAACATTAGTGAAATATAAATTTTTGTCTTACTCAATAAGTCCCAAATTTTTACATAAACTTAAAAATAAAACAAAAAGGCTGAATAAACAAAATCACATCAAAGAAATTTTCTCTCCAAGGAAAAAGAAGAACGTCTCTAGTTTACCAGAAATATTAGATGAATTTAGAAATCACTTTCATAACATTAACCATAATAACATTAATATGGATTCTAAAGACAAAATAAAGAACTTTATAGTTACAAACATGAACAAAAAACTTAATAAACAACAGACTAAATTAATAGATAAAAATATTTCATATACAGAGGTTATCACACAAATACATAAACTTAAATCAAACAAAGCACAAGGTAATGATGGTATTATTCCAGAGATTTATAAAATTCTTCCTAAGAGTACTTACTCATTAATACATAAGGTTTTCATTTCAGCTCAAAATGAGTTATCAACTCCCCCATCCTGGCAATACACATTTATTTCACCAATTTTGAAACCCAATAAAGACCCAACCAGATGCATTTCATATAGACCTATTTCATTACTTAATGTTGACTATAAAATGTTCATGAATATATTTGCTGACAGATTAAAAACAATTATTCCAGGTATAATATAGATCAGACAGGCTTTATTATAAATAGAAATACTTTTGATAGTATAAGGAGAACCTTAACGCTAATTGATTATGCAAACAGAAAAAAGAAAGACTTGACACTCATTAGTCTTGATATAGGTTCAGCATTTGACTCAGTAAGTTGGGACTATTTGTTTATTTTATTGAAATGTACAAATTTCTCTGATGCATTTGTGAATTTAATTGAGCATCTATATAAAGGAGCATTGGCTTACATTAAAATAGGAACATATGTCTCACAAAAAATACCCATATTAAAAGGTACAAAACAAGGGTGTCCACTTTCACCATTATTATTTACTTTAATAATGGAGCCTTGGGCTAATTTGATTAGAAACAGCAATGATATAGAAGGATTTGATATAGATGAAAATACAATATCTAAAATCCAACTTTTTGCAGATGATGTTCTAATTACATCAACAGGAACAAATTCTTCTATGCGCTCATTATTTGACAAGATGACAGATTTCAAGAATATTTCTGGTTTGGTATTTAATGAAGAAAAAATTAAAATATTACCAATATATACACGGAATAATGTTTTCAATAATGATTTTCTCAAATATATACCCAATTCAGGTCAAATAACTTACTTAGGCATAATATTAATTAAAGATATAAAATCCATTATACATAATAATTATAGTAATTGTCTTCATAATATACAAAATCTTTTCAATAGCTGGAACAATATGTTTTTTACCATGGAAGAAAGACTCACAATTATTAAAATGATAATATTCCCTAAGATATTATACATAATACAATCAATAATACTCCCACCTACAAAAATAATTATTAAGAAATTGAATTCACAAATGTTAAAGTTCTTATGGGCACCTAATAGACCTAGGATTGCATTAAAAAAATACTAATAGTTGGTCTCAAGGGGGCATATCATTTCCAGACTTTAATTTATATGCTATCTCTTCTATTATAAAAGTTATAACATTGCTAATAGATCAGTCATATGTTGCAAAATGGAAGGAATATTGGGAACTAATTAGCATGCACTTCACGAAAATATCATTAGTACACAAAAATACTATTGTAAATAATCCCATGTTATGGTTACTAAAAGAGTTTTGTACCTCATCTATTACACCAAAATATATAGCTAGTTACCCATTAAATATTATTATTAGATATCGTAATTTTATATTTATGCATCCTAAGTATAAGGAATGGAATTTTATCTTATTTCCTATAATGTATACACAAGGTATTCTTTTATCATCCACCCCTGAAAGAATTCTTCTAGTTACAGAGAAATATTTAAAGTATTGGTATCAGTTGCTGTCTGACAATAAAGCAAAAAATTTAGACTTCTTGAAGCAAGAATTTGATTTGAGAGAAACATGTTGGTTAGAGATTCAGACTTTTAGACAACATCTTATTAATAAACTTGATTTAATGTCTTTAACAGTTAAAGAATCTGTCCCAATTCTGATTGATTACTTGATATTAAATTTACAACATAGGGTTTCTGATAAAGGTAAGCTCTCACATATACATAAAATTATTAGAGATGAAACACATTACAGTTCAGATACTTACTGGAATTATTTCATTTCCATTAATGGTGGATCACCAAAACAACAAGATACACAATATATACTGGAATCTGCTTATAAAACTACTTCTTCTATTAATTGGAGACTTTTTACCTGGAAATTTTTACATAGATCTTTCTATACACCCTTAATGATGAATAAAATAAACAATAAAGACAACATATGTAAGAGATGTAATGTAGAAATAAATGCCGATTGGGCTCATATGTTTTATGACTGTATAAAATTGAAGGAATATTGGATGTTAATCAATGATTTTTTGCAGGCTCTTTTCACAGATAATTTTACAGTCTCTAAATCACTTATATTATTTAACACCCCTGTTCCTAAATGTGTTAAAAAAGTTAAGCTTCCCTTATTATGGTCTATTCTAGCAGTGGCTAGAAAAATAATAACCAGAAATTGGATTTCAGATACTCCTCCTTCATTTAATGAATTTAAAAATGTTATGATTGAAGTATGTCATATGGAACTAATGACAATAAAGTCAAGAACCATTAGAAAAACATCTTACTATAATATATGGGATACTTTACAAAATTTTTAAAAACAGTCTTAGTTTCATTAGTAAGATGTTACAGTTTAATTAATTGATTTGATTTGCAGTGGATGTCTTTGTAAATACTTTGGTTGTTTTATCAAATGTTATAACTGTTTATATATTAACTGCTTGTATAAGATTGTTATGATATTTATTTTGTATGTTAAAAATAATAAACTTGTTTAAAAAAAAAAAGAATTATAGCAATAAAAATAGTCAAGCAGCTGCCAAAGGAGGTGCTTGGGAAAGCATCTTAGAAGCAGAAAATGTTAACAATGTTGCAGTACATGAAGTGCTATGACTATGCTCTAAATTCAAGAAAAGTGACACACACATTTCAGCACTGTTAATAAATCTCATACTTTAACATTAACAGTGTCCAAAAGCTAAAACACCTTTAAAAGCTGGGAAACATTTCACATTCATGCAAAAAGTGTGGCAGAGTGAAGTGTCTAATAGTTTTCAAAGTCCTTCATTCATCAGAGAGACACAGTTTTTGGCTGCTGGTTGTTTGGCAGAGTTAAGTGTTTCACAGCTTACAAAGCTGTAAAATAGTTTATACTTCAGCACCTTTTTCTGTAATTAGCAGTCATCAATGCAGCTAAAGCTGCATGTGCTACAGAGAATTATGACCAAGTCTCTCCAGTAATAATTCTGTTTCTACATGCTTTCAACATGGTTAATATTCATCATTTAATTTTCACTTTGCTACATTCTTGAGGTGAATTTCTTGACATCCATGTCTCAAACATATAACAACATATGATCAAAAACTCAGTCATAATCTATATATATTCTAAGTGATTATGAACAGCAAAGTTGTAAGCTTGTTGATATTTTTATTGAAG
>NC_056725.1:1834344179-1834479179 GCF_019279795.1 Protopterus annectens
ACACGACAAAGCAGGTTGCCAGATAAACAAATCTAGGACATGTAAATAAATAAAAATGTGATTTTGATCATGAAAATAAGTATTTACAAAGGTTTAAAACATAAAACACAGACAGCGTTGTAAGCCCCCACTGCCAGGTTTGAAAACTGAAGAAATTTTGCTGAGATTTTAAAAAGATTTTAAAAATCAAAACACACTGCCTGCTGTTGAAATGGCCCACAGGGCCAGATAGCCTCACACCAAAAAAGGACCTTCTCCTTTGAGAATCTGAAGTAAGGCAGCTGTGTCCATAAGACGTGAAGAATATTATTGTTACTGTTTCACCAGACGTATGCATATCCCCCCACCTTTTTTTTCCCATATATTCCCTTACTAAGTCCTATGGACCCACCTAAGCATGTGATCTGGGCTTTTATTTTGGCCATAAGTTGGAAACTGGAATCCTGCTGTTGAATAAAAATGAAAATAACAATATAAAAATATAATAATATACTAACTCAAGTGACATGGCCAGGTAAAGCCTCTGATGATGTTCGTAATTTAAATGAGTGAGGAACTGACTATTAATAACAAATAAATGTAAAAGACATATTGAAACCCCTCCAATGTGGAATGGTATTGCTACAGGTCATCTCTTGAGCCTCACTGCTTGGGGGCTTACAACACTGTCTGTATTTTATGTTTTAAACCTTTGCAAATACTTATTTTCATGATCAAAATCACATTTTTATTTGTTTACATGTCCTAGATTTGTCTTGTGTGTATGTACACGTTGTTCTATCTGGCAACCTGCTTTGCTAGTAATACGGTTGTAACATTTTGGTATTGAATTTGGAAATTGAATTAATTACAGAACTGATGGACATTGTTCTGTCTTCTAATTATTTCACTTTCAATAAAAAATACTTTCTTCAAAAACAGGGGGTTGCCATGGGGTCCCCTTGTGGATCATCAGTGGCCAACTTCGTCATGGGTTATTGGGAAAAGCATATGCTTTTTGCATCTCCAACTTTAATGTCTTCAGTACAATTTTATACTAGATATTTGGATGATGCATTTTTATTATTTAGAGGTGACCTTGAAGAAGATGACGCTTTCATCACTTCAATCAACGCCACCACGGCCTTCTTGAAATTTACGTTTAAATTTTCTAGTACGGAGATTGATTACCTTGACATTAAATTGTCAAAAAATATTTTAACTCAGACGTATACTTCCAACATCTTTAGAAAACCAACGTACTGCAACTCTTTTTTGCACTTTTCAAGCCACCACCCCTTCAAACAGAAAAAAGCTATTGTCAAAGGGCAGTTGGTGAGGGCGGCTAAGATGTGCAGTACGTTGGAAGATTTTGAGAAAGAAACTGATTTCCTTTTTGAACTATTTAAAAATAGGGGCTACCCAATTCAACTTATTCATGAACTCACCTCGGAAGTATACACAAAGAGGATCAATGGGTTCTTTAAAGCCATCCTAAGTAAGGGTAATTCAGTAACGTCTAATGTCCAACTATTAAGTCCTTTGAATGACGTTACTTGTATAGACCGTATAGAGGTAAATTTACCTTCTCAACCTACCCAGTTTGATCCTTCTTTGAGCTATATCATGACTTACAGTCTTCACTGAAAAGCTCATAATGTCCATAATTGCAAGAATTGGGACTTCATCACAAACAAAACCTTACTTATTGATAAATTTGGTGTGACCCCTAGGTTTGTGTTCAAAAGGAATAGTAATTTGAAGGAACTATCACAGAGGAATGTTCTCAAAACTTTTTCTAGTAAGAAAAATAGAGTACTATTTCCCATGTGGCCTCTGTAAATCGGCGCCACAAAGTTAGATCTGAACAAACTTTTTCAATAAGGAATAAGAAAGAAATACATGATTAGAGTCCCCTTAACTGTGAAAGTAAATCAATTGTCTATGTGGCATTTTGTGACTGTTGCCCATCTTTTTACATCGGTAAACCGATGCGCAGACTCGCGGACCGTATGTATGAACGCAGCACACTTACCACGATCAGGACGGAGAATTCAAATAATGCACGCGATTGCATGTTACTAAGCATCCTGGGCACAGTTTTTCTTTTATGGCAATAGACCAAATACAGGGTAACATCAGGGGGGGGACCTATTCCATTACTCTTAGAACTTTGTGAACTTGAGTGGCAATTGAGAACTGACGCCTTCAACTTCCCGGCCCTAAATGAGAATTGCAATATTTCCTCAGTTTTAAAACTGAGAAGCTATTTTAGATGAGTACATCATTTTTTTGCTTTCTCACTTGGTGGGATTATTATCAATTTGTTAAACTGTTTAGAATGCCCACTTGTGTCACCACTTAGTGGTAATCTCTTCCCTCAAGCACCAAAAGTCCCATAAGTTTTGGATTATTCAGAATTATGCAATATTTATTGTATTTTTATATTTTTAAATAAAAGCGTAGCAATATTGTTCAAGCTATATACATACACTATGTTTTTATGCTTAAACATAAATACTTCATAGTAGGTTTTAATTATTTTTAATGTTGAATTGATTTTCTATTTTACTTGTTTTAATAATAACTGAAATGCTTTCATTACTTAATGTCCATGCATCCTTAACCAACAACCTTCAATGCTATGACATCATTTCCTTCTGGATTTGTACTTAAATTGACTTAGATTAATTAAGCTTTGTATTCTGAGGAAGCTGTGTCAGTGCACACGAAGTAAAACGCTTGTAATACTAATAAATTTTATGGCGTTCTAAAGGAATCTACTCCATTTGCAAGTTTTTGTCAACCACTAATTTGATTTTTATTTGCTGGAGCAAGGATCCATTAGAGATTCCACCTGTTTTAGACATGATCAAACCTTTTGGCAAATACTTATTTTCAATGATCAAAAATCATATTTTATTTATTTACATGTCCTAGATTTGTCTTGTGTGTATGTACATGTTGTTCTATCTGGCAACCTGCTTTGCTAGTAATACGGTTGTAACATTTTGGTATTGTATTATCATTACATGAGCATTTAGCTGTTCATTGTTCCCCTAGTGGCTTTTGTAGTGCTGGGACTTTAATTCGGAAGAGGTTAAACCATGTGACTTGCTACTCTCAATTAGTGAACTGTTTAAATGTTCTCAATGAAGGGGAGCACCTGTTTGCTTGTTAGTTCTTTCTGAAGTCAGTTTGATTGTTAGCCGACAAAAGCATTATAAATTTCAACTGGCTTACAAAATAAATTTTTTTTTATTTATACTCTGCGTTAGACTTTGTATTTTCAGTGGAATTGAGACTTTGGAGAAGCTTCCAGTGTGTTCGGTGAGTTCTCACACTGGTATAAACCATACTGAAACTGCTTGCTACAAATGTGGCAATTGGTTATGCTAACATTTATATTTTTCTTGGTCCTCAGTACAATGGAACTTTTATTTTACTCTTTCCAGAACTTAAAAACTTAAAGGGGACCACCATAATGGAAAATCACATAGGTATGTTAAAATGCTGCATAGTTACGGCTTTTGCTTTGCAGAAGAAGAAGGTGGAAGAGGATGTCTGAGATGTCCAACAAAGGAGCCTTAGAACTACTAACACGTAACCCTTTAAAGCAAGAAAGGTATGTGTGTTTGGCTTTCCAAAACCAGGTGGGGCAACAGCAGATCAACAAACTTTCTTTTGGTGTAGGCCTCCTCCAACTTCTATTTATTACACACACACACACACACACACACACACACACACACACACACACACACACACACACACACACCCTATCCCCTTATATGCAATCCATAGGAGCAGATGACTGTAAAAGAGGTAGTAATTGACATAGCGCATACAGTCTAGCACCATAGAGGGATGTGAAACACAGTAAGTCCACTCCATACCATGACTGTAGACTGTGTAACTGGGCCCCCAACTTCCCCCATTAATATCTAATGTACAGCCCTAAAGCATCAGTATCACTGAAAAGAGCCACACACACTACTTAAAAAGGACTAATATAGTACATATAGTGCACACTTGACAGATGTAACCCTCTTACAGAGACACTATATCAACGCTGCAACACACAGGAGCAGTTAGCATCAGGAAGAATAACTCCTCAAGACACTTGTAAATGATATACAGTGAGTGGGATACACTCATTCTCTTGGCTATACACCAAGGACTATGTCTCTCGCATATGGTACAAAGGAAAACAAATTACTTTAGCTTTGTAGAGAAATTGC
Organism: Protopterus annectens; assembly: GCF_019279795.1. Taxonomy (NCBI): domain Eukaryota; kingdom Metazoa; phylum Chordata; order Ceratodontiformes; family Protopteridae; genus Protopterus; species Protopterus annectens. The sequence goes on from NC_056725.1 coordinate 1,834,348,400, forward strand.
TCATATTACATCTCTACTTTTGCTGCCAAGTAAGTACTTCGATCCCTACCCTTGTCCACAGTCCTTCATACTGTATGTGCCATATGTTGTGCATTTACACCCATTAGCTTAGCACCTTACACCAAGACAGTGTCATGTAGTTCCTCAAACAACATAAACAAAATGCATTTAGAGTATGGGAAGGGTGCAAATTGTACCAGTCCCCAACCACTTACCTCTCTTTTTCCCTGTACATCTTGTGTGCTTTCAGTATTCTTGTGTGTATTACACTAGCTGTACAGGTTCCTGCAATGTCTAAACTTCTTATAGCAGGATAAAGCATAACAATAATGGAGTTTGTTGTTTTATTGGGCAATTTTGTGGCTCTTAGCCTTAGCTTATTCCCTGAGTCAGGGATCTTTGAATCATTTATCTTATTATGCACTTTGCTATCTATGCCACGCCTAGGAAGCTACCTGACCATCCTGCACTATAATGAGTACCCACAGAACACTATAAGCATTTGTGGGTGGATTAATGATCCCAATGGAACATGGGGAAAATATTTTAACAATGTGCGATGATGCTTATTCTTGTTAATCAAGCACTAATGAACTGCCAGAAGATACACACATCAGATGCACACAGCCAGGAACGTGCATGACCGTAGAGAGAATTTGGCTAGCGCCTACATGGTCATGTACCTCTTGGATTACTAGATACAGCATTCCTAGCAGGTGCACCCAAAGAGAAGTAAAAATATTTCTGCACTTTACTCTACAGAGAGTACTGGGAGCACCCACTGGGGGACTGTTATGAGGGGCCCCAAGTATAAGGTGGAGTGCCTGGCACAACCTTGCCTGGATTGGTGACTGCTATTACTGGCATCAGCCTCTCTGGAGTAGTGTTGGCACTGCCACTGCGGTACCACAGCTACTTCCCACCAGGGAGTGCTGTCCCTTACCTTATAGTGACCTAAGGAGCTACCATTCAGACATTTTTAGCCAATGGGAAGAAGAAGTTAGAGTGACCCCCTGATATGCTCAGCATGTATAGAGGGCTGGTGACTGCTGCTGATATATCCCATACTGTTAAATATGGGCCCTTGAAAGACAATTTAATCAATGTGATTTCTATTTAATTTTCTTCTTGTTTTTTTTATCTCAGGAGCAGACTGCAGAGAATAAGCTCACTTATATACCTACTAAATGTGCAGGGATGAGTATGGATTTGCTGTTGTGTTGCTGATTAGTTTGATATATTAGGGCAGATTTGAATTACCCACTGTTGCAATATGCAGTTACCTGTAACATGCGTCATAGTTTTCTCTAATGACTGATACTGACTGTCAGTTAAAATCATGCCTTGCCAACTCATATATGTAATCTACATGTTTAAGGATATTCACCTTCCTCATTTGCAGGTAGATTTCTGGCTGGGTCTGCCCAGATCCTTACCCACAATCCACGAATTGCTTCTGACATACAAGGTGCACGCTTCAGTCATGAACTGTGAACAATGACATAGGCTGGAAGGATGTACTTCAGGGGGACTGTAGATCAATATATTGACAGTGCATCACCACATTTGCCCATCCAGGTGCCACACCCACCTAGCATATCAGTGGTATTCATGTATCATCCCTGTAGATCAATCCCCTGCTGCATAACCAACCATCTACATTAAGTGGCACTTGCTAAGGGCAACCTGCTTATCCCTGTCTCTGTTAATATCAGTTACTTTTTCTGCCTCTGTGCCAAGCTTCCACTGAAAGCTTCACGTCGATAAGGTAGATCTTTCCCCTTGTCCCACAGCCACAACATGTCCATAGTGTCATGCCTACACACCCTCCATAGCTTATTATGTTCAACGCTCTTGCCAATGTACACCCAGCATATGCTTGCTCAGTGGTTCACTGCAAATGCTTCTGTAAACCATCACGTAAAGAGGACAGTTCTGTAACTCTAAAAAGTAACTGTATAAGAGATCCGCCGCAGGAATTAGTCGGGAGGGTACTAATGTTTTCCATTCTCTCTCTCTCTCTCTGTTGTTATCATACATATATATATATATATATATATATATATATATATATATATATATATATATATATAGAGAGAGAGAGAGAGAGAGGCCTACTTTGTAATGGCAAAATACCAGAATAACAAAACTTAATGTGAAAATACCACAATAACGATCCTTAAAATGTTGAGACCAAAATCACAAAAACACAACATCCTTGAAACTACAAAAGCATCAACTTTTGAAACATCAAAGCCACATAATACAAATACAACCCCTTCCTTCTAATACAAATACAACCTTCCTACCTCAACCATTAAAAACCACACCAACAAACAAAACCAGTCAGCTCCTCTACATACTCCATCTACAAGCCCTCCTGCGCCCCCTAAACCTGTCGCCAAGCTAATTAAATATATATATATCAACTCTGAGGTCACACTACTTCACATAAAAACTGCAGTATATCTACCATTAGTGCACCCTACACTTCCATTGCCTGACTTTCAAAACAATACCATATAAACATACACACCATAGTGACACACAAAAATCACCACTTGCAAAATATAGCAAACTTACATATGGTCACCTACCTACTCCAATCTACTAATCACATTTACCAGCAACTTAAAACACAAAACATTTTCTTTTTTTCCAAAACCTTACATATTCCACATCACCTTTAAGGTTTCCATGCACCACCACATAATGCCAGCCATATCTATATTTCACAAACTGTTACACTTTAAAGGTGGCAGCATCCAATTAACAGCAACACCACAAGAAAAAGTACTTACGCTTTACATTCTCTCCATTCGGTATTCTGTGTACTTCAGCAATAGCTTATTTTTGACATTTTTCTTCTCTAAAGTATTATAAATTTTGTGATTGGCAGAATTTCAACATTACAAAAGTAGACTCCTATATATATATATATATATATATATATATATATATATATATATATATATATATATACACACACACACACACACACACACACACATATAGATATATATATATATATATATATAATAAAAACACAGTCCCAAAAAGGAGAGATGGTACAAATAATAATAGCAACTCCACTCTTCAGTCAGTTTCGTATACTTCAATATGATATCCGACAAGAAATGTTCCAGTATTGGCGTAGTAAAAAATATAATCTAATTTATTGGTAGGTGTAAAAAAGTGAAGAAGCTTTGCATGAGATCACCTCAACTTCATCGAAGACAATACTGAGCTAAGCTCAAAAAGCTTATATAACTTGAAGTTAATCAATCAATTAAATAAAGCAACTCATTATTAACATAGTGATTGTAACAATCAAGCAGCATAATTAAAAACAATGGTAAAATACATATCTTCTACATAGTTTAAAATCTCTAAAATGACAGTGTATACTAAACTATGAAGGAAGAAAAAATAGCTAAATAAATAAAATAATCTAAATCCATATTTGCAAACAATACAATATATGTGAAGAAAATAAGTATGTATAATACATGAAATAAAAATAAAAATAAAATAAAAATAAAAATAAAAATAATGCAACTGCACCACGTAACATCTTTGATGTAATAATATGCACATATACATTCATTCATATAAATAATCTCTAGATAATAATATATACTTGGCGGTTATGCGAAAAAAAATATATATATATAACTAACAAATAAAATCTATTCCATGTATACAACCTACACAATATGTGTGTAAAGAAAATAAGTTAGTATGTAATAATTAAAAATACACACATAACATAATTAAGAACTCACGCATGTGCACGTATACATTCATTCAAAAACTCTAAAATAAAGGGGACTTATCAGACTCTCCTATTTTTAAGTATGGGCTTAACACTAACATTTTCATTCAACCCATAACCTTGATGTGAAGCCAGCCGTAATATCCATTTCAATTCGGCCTGTTCTGTCAAATTTGTTATATCACCTAGTCTCACGTTGGGATATTGAATGTGTAGTACCTGAAAATAAAATGTATGCTCTACTCCTTCATTCAATATATGTTTTGCAATTGCACTATAATCTTGCCGTCTAGTTACACAATATGGAGATGGTCTCTAATTCTTTTCTCTTAAACTTCTGTTTGTTTTACCAACATAGAATTTATAACATATTTTGCTAATGCGCATAGCTTATAGACTACATTCCTTGTTCGACATGTACTGTCATTTTTATTTCCATAGGCGTGACCTGTATTTGGGTTTTAAAAACCGTGACTCATCAATATATGAGCATTGTATGCAGGAACCACACTTCCTGGTCCTCAAGTAGGAATATCAGATCTAGGTATACTAGTAAGAGTATGGGTAACACATCAACTGCTGCAAATTCTTCATATTACTAAACACAAAAATTAGGTCTGTCACCCACTACAGATTTAGTTTTATCATCCACGACCAATATATTCCAAATTCCTCATATATGGCCTTTTGAAATTTGGTAAGATTCGCACTATATGGAACTACTATGCCTACCTTCACTATCAGGTCTATTCAATTCATTGTAGTCCCTGGGTTGTTAGAGAATTCATGGTCAGAAAAGCACGGTCCTAGCCTCTGCCACACACGTTCAGCCAGTACTGCAGTGATCATGCTCTCAATTAATCTTTCATTATAGCCTCTCTGCAAAAAAATATGATTTTAGAATAACCAATTCTATATCCAGAAGGTAATCACAACTACATACAATCTGCATATCCTAAAAAACCTGCCCTTTAACTACATTAGAAAAAAGTAGTAGGCTTATGCATTAATTGTCGTAGCATGTAAGAATGGGATGCTCTATAACATTCTTTCCTATTAACCGTTGTTTTGGAGTATCTCCATCATCATTCGGCAACTAATACATCTAAAAATCCAACAGCATCTGCTGAATAATCCTAATGAAAATTTCAAAAAGAACAACTGCCATTAACATATTGATAGAATGCTTCCTAAAGATTCCCCACATCCATTCCAAATGAAAAACAAATCATCGCATAAATCGTCTATAACACAAGATTTGTCTATGCTTTGATAATATGTTCCTGTTCCCCAAGCTATCATGACTAAGTTGGTAATACGTGTAACTGGTGCTTATTAATGCCACTTCTCTGTAAGTAATGCTCTTCCTCAAATATAAAAACATTATTCTCTAATACCAGTTCCTTAATGGGCAATCTACTTTAATATTATTATCCATTCATTCACACTGCAACAAGCTTTTTTCATCATTATACCAACTTAGTTGAGAATGCATGTGAATAGGGATTCAAGCGTCCATTGTGACAATAAACAATTTTCAAAACAACATAGTCTTAGAATATTCAAATAAATCAGACAAAAATTGTTTGGTATCAGTTAGAATATAGTGATATTGCTTCAATTACTCTTTTAGGGTTCTGAATCCAAATACTATGGTCGGTTCAGTAAATGGCGGCCTGCGATACAATAGGTCTAAATGTTGGTGGTTAGCATTCTTATGTACTTTGGGCAAGCCATAAAGCGGGTATCAATGGATTCATTCCATGGAAGATAGTCAAACAATTCATAGTTCCATTAAATTAAACACATTCAACTAATGACCTATTAATATTTTCAATAATAGTTAGGACTTGTTTGAAAGATATATGATCATATGCTGTTCCCTGAAGCATTCCTTTCATGCTTTCCAGATAATATGAGCTGTCCATTACAACAGTTTGCCCTCCCTTATCAGCGGGACGTATATCGACATTATTATTCGTTTTTAAATTATCCAAAGCTCTTCTCTCATGCACAGTTAAATTATCAATCAAATCATAGCTGCTGCCAAAGTCCCGATACACGGATTTCTCAACAGCTTTGGCAAACAAGTCAACATTAGCAGGTACATGTGGTATGAAACTACTTTTACGTTTGAGTTTGTTAGCGGTATCATTGTCGTTTTGTCCAAACAGCAATTTAAGAGTAACATTCCTTGTAAAAAGTTTAACCGCTAATAAAGCATCACAAACTTCCATACACGTGGTAGGAACAAACTTCATGCCCTTATTAAGTAGTTTAACTTCATCCCCGCTTAAATCTAATTGCGAGATATTCCATACTAAGTTGTATGGTTCCACAGTTTCGGTAGAGTACATACCTGCTGAGTTTGCATTTGCTCTCTCTTTCTGGTGTTCCTTTGGTCGTCTATATCCAACGACCGCTTCCTTCCCTGTCGTATAGGTAGCGGTGCTAAAGGGAAATTCTCAGTAGTAGATTTATCCAAAGGAATCTTCCTTCTCACATCTTGACCCAAATTCAATATTTTATTATTAGTAGTTGGTCGCTGTGGTTGTATGCTATTGATGGTTTCCATAGGTGTAGTGTATACAGACGGTGGTCTCTCCGGTGAACAAGTATCTACTCTCTGCGTGGTTATTCTGTCAACAGTCTGTTCATCATTCTCAGTCGTTGACGATCCCATACTATTCAAATTCGTACCTTGATGTTCACGTTGCGTTTTCTTTATGGGTTCTTGCATCACGGTTCGGTTATTCTGTCCGGGTCTAACCGTTCTCCTTGCCTCTTGTTGAATATCTCGCGAGATGTCACGTGTTTGCGTAGTACTCCTCGGCCATACAAACACGTTATTCAATTTAAAATCTTGTATGTCTCTGACGAGTTTATGTTTTTTATTTTCAAGTAAGTTCTTTTCATATCTTTCAACTTTGTCCATCACTTCATGTAAATACACTTCAGCTCGTTCATGGCCATAAACATTAGTCAACTCAGTTTGTTGTTCTAATATCAAATCACGTAAAATGAACTCTTCTGGTTGAAAGTAATCTAACAGTAATTGTATATATGCTCGACTTGCACCTAGGTTAATTTGTTGCCACTTGATCAAAAGTTCAGGGTATAGGCTCCCATAAGTAGGCATATTTAAAATTCGGAGCCCTCTAGGTATTACTTTATGTGTTAAACTTGCCTCCAGATGGTACCTTTGGCAAGTGAGCCTTTTATATTTGTAAATATTATTCTCGATATCTTTTTTTAGAGTTCTAATTAGTTGTTCGTTGGTGTTGTCAGTACTTACTATAGGGACAGGATCATCCGCATTTAAAAGTAAAAGCGGATTCAAGTCAGTGCCAAGAAAGTTCCTCATTCTACTGTACGAATCATCGGCAGTTGGTATATTCACGGTCTCAGGTTGTACGTCTTCCATTCCACAGGCCCTCGAAAAAGTATATGCAAACAACACAGTCCCAGGAATATAAAAAACACAGTCCAAAAGGAAGATGGTACAAATAATATAACTCCACTCTTCAGTGCGTTTCGTATACTTCAGTATAGCATCCACAAGAAATGTTCTAGTAGGCGTAGTAAAAATAATCCAATTTATTAGTTGGTAAAATAAAAAAGTGAGCGCTTTCGCAGAGATCACCTCCGCTTCATCAGACAATACTGAGCTAGGCTCATAAGCTTATATAGCTCAGTTAATCAATTAATTAAATGATAAACAACTCATTGTTAACATGTGATTGTAACAATCAATAACATAATTAAATTGATTAAAAATACATTCTTCCTAGTTTAAAATCTCTAAGTCACAATATATACTTAAATTATAAAGAAAAATAACTAAATAAATAAATCTATTCCATATATACAACCTACTATACAATATATGTGTGAAGAAAATAAGTATGTATAATACATGAAATGTCTGTATACACTACACCTATGGAAACCATCAATAGCATACAACCACAGCGACCAACTACTAATAATAAAATATTGAATTTGGGTCAAGATGTGAGAAGGAAGATTCCTTTGGATAAATCCACTACTGAGAATTTCCCTTTAGCACCGCTACCTATACGACAGGGAAGGAAGCGGTCGTTGGATATAGACGACCAAAGGAACACCAGAAAGAGAGAGCAAATGCAAACTCAGCAGGTATGTACTCTACCGAAACTGTGGAACCATACAACCTAGTATGGAATATCTCGCAATTAGATTTAAGCGGGGATGAAGTTAAATTACTTAATAAGGGTATGAAATTTGTTCCTACTACGTGTATGGAAGTTTGTGACGCTTTGTTAGCAGTTAAACTTTTCACCAGGAACGTTACTCTTAAATTGTTGTTTGGTCAAAACGTTAATGATACCGCCAACAAACTTAAACGCAAAAGTAGTTTCGACTCACATGCACCTGCTAATGTTGATTTGTTTGCCAAAGCTGTTGAGAAACGTATATCGGGATTTTGGGCAGCTACCCCTAGCTACCAAATAGGTGGCAATCCACTGAGCATAGAAGAAGTTATCAGGGACCTGGGGACCCAGGTTGATAGTAGTCTGTCATTCGACACCCATGTAGCTAAAGTAGTTAGGAAGACCTTCTACATTGCCCACCTTATCATGAAGGGATTCTCATCTAGATCTAGGGAGGTCATAGTCTCCCTATACTCATCACTCATCAGACCAATGATTGAGTACAATGCCCCATTCGGAATGTATCTGACCCGACACTTGCAGCAGCTGGAGAGGCCACAAAAGTTCCTCACCAAAAGGATAAAGGGTCTCAAACATCTGTCCTATGCTGCCCGACTGAAAGAACTCCAGCTCTATTCAGTCGCCACGGCTTGCTCAGAGGTGACCTTTGCCTAACATACAAGGCCATGTCAAACCCAGTTTTGATGAATATGCTTCACCTCAAAAATCTAGATCCGCCAGAGCCACAAGGGCGGAGACTTAAACCTCGACACGGCTATTAATAGGACGCGCTGGAGGGATAGATTCATCACCCAAAGACTCCCTATGCTGTGGAATAAAATCCCGGTATATGTGAGGCAGAGCACCTCGCTGGCCTTGTTCAAGAGAAATCTTGACCAATGGATGGGAGATCGCAGATATACCCCAGGGATTACCTCAGTGTCACTGCTCAACAGAGGCACAGCAAAATAATGGGTATAGTTCCCCATACTAAAGGGGTGGCGTAAGCCACAAAACTATGGGCTAGGCTTGTAAATGCCCTCGGGCAGATAGCCTAGTATGAACCTATGAACCTATGAACCTATAAATGTAAAAGACATTTTGAAACCCCTCCAATGTGGAATGGTATTGCTACAGGTCATCTCTTGAGCCTCACTGCTTTAAATTACGAACATCATCAGAGGCTTTACCTGGCCATGTCACTTGAGTTATTATATTATTATATTTTTATATTGTTATTTTCATTTATATTCAGCAGCAGGATTCCAGTTTCCAACTTATGGCCAAAATAAAAGCCCAGATCACACGCTTAGGTGGGTCCATAGGACTTAGTAAGGGAATATATGGAAATAAAAGTGAGGGGGATATGCATACGTCTGGTGAAACAGTAATAATAATATTCTTCACATCTTATGGACACAGCTGCCTTAATTCAGATTCTCAAAGGAGAAGGTCCTTTTTTGGTATGAGGCTATCTGGCCCTGCAGGCCATTTCAACAACAGGCAGTGTGTTTTGATTTTTAAAATCTTTTTAAAATCTCAGCAAAATTTCTTCAGTTTTCAAACCTGGCAGTGGGGGCTTACAACACTGTCTGTATTTTATGTTTTAAACCTTTGTAAATACTTATTTTCATGATCAAAATCAATTTTTTATTTATTTACATGTCCTAGATTTGTCTTGGGTGTATGTACACACTGTTCTATCTGGCAACCTGCTTTGCTAGTAATACGGTTTTAACATTTTGGTATTGTATTATTACGTGAGCATTTAGTTGTTCATTGTTCCCCTAGTGCTTTTTTTAGTGCTGGGACTTTAATTCGGAAGAGGTTAAACCATGTGACTTGCTACTCTCAATTAGTGAACTGTTTAAATGTTCTCAATGAAGGGGAGGCACTGTTTGCTTGTTTGTTCTTTCTGAAGAAGTCGGATTGTTAGCCGACGAAAAGCATATGGTTTCAACGGCTTAAAATAAATTTTTTTTTTTATTTATACTGCGTTGGACTTTGTATTTTCAGTGGAATTGAGACTTGGGCTTCAGTGTGTTCGGTGAGTTCTCACACTGGTATAAACCATACAAACTGCTTGCTACAAATGTGGCAATTAGTTCACTAAAATTTATATTTTTTTCTTGGTCCTCAGTACAATGGAACTTTTATTTTTACTCTTTCCAGAACTTAAAAACTTAAGGGGAACACCATAATGGGAAATCACATAGGATGTTGAAATTGCTAGTTACGACTTTGCTTGCAGAAAGAAGGAAGAGGATGTCTGAATGTCCAACAAAGGCCTTAGAACTACTACTGTAACCCTTTAAGCAAGAAAGGCATGTGTGTTTGCTTCAAAACCAGGTGGGGCAACAGCAGATCAACAAACTTTCTTTTGGTGTAGGCCTCCTCCAACTTCTATTTATTACACACACACACACACACACACACACACACACACACACACACACACACACACACACAAACACTATCCCTCATATGCAATCCATAGGAGCAGATGACTGTAAAAGGGTAATAGACATAGCGCATACAGTCGCACCATAGAGGGATGTGAAACACAGAAGTCCACTCCATACATGACTGTAGACTGTGTAACTGGGCCCCCAACTCTCCCCATAATATCTAATGTACAGCTAAAGCATCAGTACTGAAAAGAGCCACACACACTACTTAAAGGACTAATACATTATAGTGCACACTTGACAGATGTAACCCTCTCTTACACAGCACCATATCTGCAACACACAGGAGTTAGTTAGCACCAGGCAGAATAACTCTCAAAACTTGTAAATATACAGTGAGTGGGATACACTCATTCTCTTGGCTACACCAAGGACTATGTCTCTCGCATAGTACAAAGGAAAACAAATTACCGTTTTGTAGAGAAATTGTCATATTACATCTCTACTTTTGCTGCCATGGCATTGATCCCTACCCTTGTCCACAGTCCTTCATACTGTATGTGCCATGTTGTCATTTACACCCATTAGCTTAGCACCTTACACCAAGACAGTGTCATGTAGTTCCTCAAACAACATAAACAAAATGCATTTAGAGTATGGGAAGGGTGCAAATTGTACCAGTCCCCAACCACTTACCTCTCTTTTTCCCTGTACATCTTGTGTGCTTTCATTATTCTTGTGTGTACTAGCTGTACAGGTTCCTGCAATGCAAACTTCATAGCAGGATAAGCATAACAATGGAGTTTGTTGTTTTTATTGGGCAATTTTGTGGCTCTTAGCCTTAGCTTATTCTGAGTCAGGGATCTTGAATCATTATCTTATTATGCACTTTATCTATGCCACGCTAGGAAGCTACCTGACCATCCTGCACTCATATGAGTACCCACAGAACACTATAAGCATTTGTGGGTGGATTAATGATCCCAATGGAACATGGGGAAAATATTTTAACAATGCGATGATGCCATTCTTGTTAATCACACTAATGAACTGCCAGAAGATACACATCAGATGCACACAGCAGGAACGTGCATGACCATGAGAAGGCTAGCTTCTACATGGCCATGGCCTCTGATGATACTAGGGATTGCAGCATTCCTAGCAGGTGCACCAAAGAAAGTAAAATATTTATGTACTTTAATCTACAGAGAGTACTGAGAGCACCTGCTGGGGGACTGTTATGAGGGCCCCAGTATAAGGTGGGTGCCTGGCACAACCTTGCTTGGATGGTGACTGCTATTACTGGCATCAGCCTCTTTGGTGAGTAGTGTTGGCACTGCCACAGTGCCACAACTACTCACCAGGGAGTGCTGGCCTTACTATAGTGACCTAAGGAGCTGCCATTCAGACATTTTTAGCCAATGGGAAGAACAAGTTAGAGTGAGCCCCTGAGAAGTTCAGCATGTATAGCGGGCTGATGACTGCTCGATATCCCATACCGTTAAATGGGCCCTTGAAAGACATTTAATCAATGTGATTTCTATTTATTTTCTTGTTTTTTATCTCAGGAGCAGACTGCAGAGAATAAGCTCATATACTAAATGCAGGGATGAGTATGATTGCTGTTGTGTTGTTGATTAATTTGATATATTAGGGCAGATTTGAATTACCCACTGCTGCAATATGCAGTTACCTGTAACATGCATCATAGTTTTATGTAATGTCTGATACTGACTGTCAGTTAAAATGATGCCTTGCCAACTCATATATGTAATCTACATGTTTAAGGATATTCACCTTCCTCATTTGCAGGTAGATTTCTGGCTGGGTCTGCCCAGAGATCATACCCACAATCACGTATTGCTTGACATACAAGGGTGCACGCACAGTCATGAACTGTGAACATTGACATAGGCTGGAAGGATGTACTTCAGGGGGTCTGTAGATCAATATATTGACAGTGCATCACCCCATTTGCCCATCCAGGTGCCACCTCCAACTAGCATATCAGTGGTATTCATGTATCATCCCTAGTCAATCCCCTGCTGCATAACAATCTACATTATGGCAGTTGCTAAGTACCTGCTTATCCGTGTCTGTGTTAATATCAGTTACTTTTCTGCCTCTGTAAGCTTCACTGGCTTCAAAAGTCCATAAGGTAGATCTTTCCCCTTGTCCCATACAACATGTCCACAGTGTCATGCCTACACACACCCTCCATAGCTTATTATGTCCAACATCTTGCCAATGTACACCTACATGCTTGCTCAGTGGTTCACTGCAAATGCACTCCTGTAAATGCATCACCTAAAGAGGACAGTTCCGTAACTCTAAAAGTAACTGTATAAGAGATCCTCAGAATTAGTCAGGGTACTAATGTTTTTCTCCATTCTCTCTCTCTTGTTGCTATCACATATATATATATATATATATATATATATATATATATATATATATATATATATATATATATATAGAGGCCTACTTTGTAATGGCAAAATACCACAATAACAAAACTTAATGTTGAAATACCACAATAACGAACCTTAAAATGTCGAGACCAAAATCACAAAAACACAACATCCTGAAACTACAAAACATCAACTTTTGAAACATCAAAGCACATAATACAAATACAACCTTCCTAATACAAATACAACCTTCCTACCTCAACCATTAAAAACCACACCAACAAACAAAACCAGTCAGCTCCTCTACATACTCCATCTACAAGCCCTCCTGCACCCACTACACCTGTCACTAATTGAATATATCAACTCTGAGGTCACACTACCACATAAAACTGCATATCTACCATTACGCACCCTACACTTCCATTGCCCACTTTCAAAACAATACCCGCTATAAACATACACACCATAGTGACACAAAAATCACCACTTGCAAAAATAACAAACACATATGGTCACCTACCTACTCCAATCTACTAATCACACTTACCAGCAACTTAAAACACAAAACATTTCTTTTTCAAAGCCTTACATATTCCACACCTAGCTTAAGTTTCCATACACCACCACATAATGCCAGCCATATCTATATTTCACAAACTATTACACCTTAAAGGAACAGCATCCAATTAACAGCAACACCACAAGAAAAGTGCTTGCGTTTCGACATTCTCACATTCGGTATTCTAAAATTTCAGGAAATAGCATTTTTGACATTTTCTTCTCAGTATTATAAATTTTGTGATTGTAGAATTTCAACATTACAAGTAGACCTATATATATATATATATATATATATATATATATATATATATATATATATATATACACACACACACACACACACACACACACATATAGATATATATATATATATATATAAAAAACACAGTCCCCAAGGAAGATGGTACAAATAATATAACTCCACTCTTCAGTTCAATATGATATCCACAAGAAATGTTCCAGTAAGTAAAAATATAATCTAATTTATTAGTAGGTAAAAGTGAGAGATCACCTCCGCTTCATCAGACAATACTGAGCTAAGCTCAAAAGCTTATATAACTCAGTTAATCAATCAATTAAATAAAGCAACTCATTATTAACATGTGATTGTAACAATCAATAACATAATTAAGACAATAAAAATACATTCTTCTAGTTTAAAATCTCTAAATGACAGTGTATACTAAACTATGAAGAAAAATAGCTAAATAAATAAATAATCTAATCCATATTTGCAAACAACACAATATATGTGTGAAGAAAATAAGTATGTATAATACATGAAATAAAATAAAAATAAAAATAAAAATAAAAATAAAAATAATGCAACTGCACACGTAACATCATAGATGTACACATATGCACATATACATTCATTCATATATAAATAATCTCTAGATAATAATATATATACTAGAGTAATGAAGAAATGTACATATAACTAACAAATAAATCTATTCTATGTATGCAACATGCACAATATGTGTGTAGAAAAAATATATGTGTGTAATAATTAAAAATACACACATAACATGTTAAGAATAACATTCATACAAAAACCTAAAATAATAAACTTATCGTAAACTCCTATTCTTAAGTATGGGCTTAACACTAACATTTTCATTCAACCCATAACCTTGATGTGAAGCCAGCCGTAATATCCATTTCAACTGTTCTGTCAAATTTGTTATATCACCTAGTCTCACATTGGGATATTGAATGTGTAGTACCTGAAAATAAAATGTATGTTCTACCCCTTCATTTAATGTATGTTTTGCAATTGCACTATAGTCTTGCTAGTTACACAATATAGATGGTCTCTAATTCTTTCTCTTAAACTTCTGTTTGTTTTACCAACATAGAATTTATAACATATTTTACAATGTATAGACTACATTCCTTTGACATGTACTGTCATTTTTATTTCCCATATGTATTTGGGTTTTAAAAAGACTCATCAATATATGAGCATTGTATGCAGGAACCACACTTCCTGGTCCTCAAGTAGGAATATCAGATCTAGGTATACTAGTAAAATATGGGTAACACATCAACTGCTGCAAATTCTTCATATTACTAAACACAAAATTAGGTCTGTCACCCACTACAGATTTAGTTTTATCATCCACGACCAATATATTCCAATTATCATATATGGCCTTTTGAAATTTGGTAAGATTCGCTATATGGAACTACTATGCCTACCTTCCTATCAGGTCTATTCAATTCATTAGTCCCTGTTGTTAAATTATGGTCAGAAAAGCTAGCCCTGCCATCAGCCAGTACTGCAGTGATCATACTTTCAATTAATCTTTCATTATAGCCTCTCTGCAAAAAATATGATTTTAGAATAACCAATTCTATATCCAGAAGGTAATCACAACTACATAATCTGCATATCCTAAAAACCTGCCCTTTAACTACATTAGAAAAAGTAGTAGGCTTATGCATACTGTCAGCATGTAAGAATGATGCTCTATAACATTCTTTCCTATTAACCGTTGTTTGGAGTATTCCATCATCATTCATAACTAATACATCTAAAAATCCAATAGCATCTGCTGAATAATCCAATGAAAATTTCAAAAAAGAACAACTGCCATTAACATATTGATAGAATGCTTCTAAAGATTCCCCACATCCATTCCAAATGAAAGATTTGTCTATGTTTGATAATGTGTTCCTGTTCCTGCTTATCATGACTACAACTAGTGCCCATTGCAATGCCACTTCTCTGTAAGTAATACTCTTCCTCAAATATGAAAACATTATTCTCTAATACCAATTCTAACAATAGGCATATAAGATCTACTTTATATATATCCATCCATTCACACTGCAACAAAAGCTTTTTTACCATCATTATACCAACTTCGTTGGGAATGCATGTGAATAGGGATTCAACGTCCATTGTGACAAATAAACAATTTTCAAAACAACTTATGGTCTTAGAATACTCAAATAAATCAGACAAAAATTGTTTGGTATCAGTTAGAATATAATGATATTGCTTCAGTACTCTTTTAAGTTCTGAATCCAAATATATCGAGATCGGTTCAGTAGACCAACCAGCACCCGACAATTGGTCTAAATGTTGGTAGGTTAGCATTCTTATGTACTTTAGGCAAGCCATAAAGCTTGGGTATCACTGGATGTTCAACGGAAAGATAATTAAACAATTCAACGCTGATTAAATTAAGAAGCTTACATTCAACTAATGTCCTATTGATATTTTCAATAATAGTTAGGACTTGTTTGAAAGATATATGATCATATGCTGTTCCTGAAGCATTCTTTCATGTTCTCCAGATAATATGAGCTGTCCATTACAACAGTTTGCCCTCCCTTGTCAGCATTGTTCCTTTTAAGTTATCCAAAGCTCTTCTCTCATGCACAGTTAAATTATCAATCAAATCATAGCTGCTGCCAAAATCCTTTCTCAACAGCTTTGGCAAACAAATCAACATTAGCAGGTGCATGTGAAGTTTGTTGGCGGTATCATTAACGCTTTGACCAAACAACAATTTAAGAGTAACGTTCCTGGTGAAAAGTTTAACTGCTAACAAAAAACTTCCATACGTGGTAGGAACAAATTTCATACCCTTATTAAGTAATTTAACTTCATCCCCGCTTAAATCTAATTAGATATTCCATACTAGGTTGTATGGTTCCACAGTTTCGTAGAGTACATACCTGCTGAGTTTGCATTTGCTCTCTCTTTCTGGTGTTCCTTTGGTCTTCCTTCCTGCTAAAGGAAATTCTCAGTAGTGGATTTATCCAAAGGAATCTTCCTTCTCACATCTTGACCCAAATTCAATATTTTATTATTAGTAGTTGGTCGCTGTGGTTGTATGCTATTGATGGTTTCCATAGGTGTAGTGTATACAGACGGCGGTCTCTCCGGTGAACAAATATCGGCTCTCTGCGTGGTTATTCTGTCAACAGTCTGTTCATCATTCTCAGACGTTGACGATCCCATACTGTTCAAATTCGTACCTTGATGTTCACGCTATGCTTTCTTTATGGGTTCTTGCATCACGGTTCGGTTATTCTGTCCGGGTCTAACCGTTCTCCTTGCCTCTTGTTGAATATCTCGCGAGATGTCACGTGTTTGTGTAGTACTCCTCGGCCATACAAACACGTTGTTCAATTTGAAATCTTGTATGTCTCTGACGAGTTTATGTTTTTTATTTTCAAGTAAGTTCTTTTCATATCTTCCAACTTTGTCCATCACTTCATGTAAATACACTTCAGCTCGTTCATGGCCATAAGCATTAGTCAACTCAGTTTGTTGTTCTAATATCAAATCACGTAAAATGAACTCTTCTGGTTGAAAGTAATCTAACAATAATTGTATATATGCTCGACTTGCACCTAGGTTAATTTGTTGCCACTTGATCAAAAGTTCAGGGTATAGGCTCCCATAAGTAGGCATATTTAAAATTCTCTGGGTATTACCTTATGTGTTAAACTTGCCTCCAGATGGTACCTTTGACAAGTGAGCCTTTTATACTTGTAGATATTATTCTCGATATCTTTTTTTAGAGTTCTAATTAGTTGTTCGTTGGTGTTGTCGGTACTTACTATAGGGACAGGATCATCCACATTTAAAAATAAAAGCGGATTCAAGTCAGTGCCAAGAAAGTTCCTCATTCTACTGTACGAATCATCGGCAGTTGGTATATTCACGGTTTCAGGTTGTACGTCTTCCATTCCACAGGCCCTCGAAAAAGTATATGCAAACAACACAGTCCCAGGAATATAAAAAACACAGTCCCCAAGGAAGATGGTACAAATAATATAACTCCACTCTTCAGTGCGTTTCGTATACTTCAATATGATATCCACAAGAAATGTTCCAGTAGGCGTAGTAAAAAATATAATCTAATTTATTAGTAGGTAAAAAAGTAGAGTTCACCTCCGCTTCATCAGACAATACTGAGCTAAGCTCAAAAGCTTATATAACTCAGTTAATCAATCAATTAAATAAAGCAACTCATTATTAACATGTGATTGTAACAATCAATAACATAATTAAAACAATAAAAATACATTCTTCTAGTTTAAAATCTCTAAATGACAGTATATACTTAAATTATAAAAAATAATAACTAAATAAATAAATAATCTAATCCATATATGCAAACAACACAATATATGTGTGAAGAAAATAAGTATGTATAATACATGAAATGTCTGTATACACTACACCTATGGAAACCATCAATAGCATACAACCACAGCGACCAACTACTAATAATAAAATATTGAATTTGGGTCAAGATGTGAGAAGGAAGATTCCTTTGGATAAATCCACTACTGAGAATTTCCCTTTAGCACCGCTACCTATCGACAGGAAGGAAGCGGTCGCTGGATATAGACGACCAAAGGAACACCAGAAAGAGAGAGCAAATGCAAACTCAGCAGGTATGTACTCTACTGAAACTGTGGAACCATACAACTTAGTATGGAATATCTCGCAATTAGATTTAAGCGGGGATGAAGTTAAATTACTTAATAAGGGTATGAAATTTGTTCCTACTACGTGTATGGAAGTTTGTGACGCTTTGTTAGCAGTTAAACTTTTCACCAGGAACGTTACTCTTAAATTGTTGTTTGGTCAAAACGTTAATGATACCGCCAACAAACTTAAACGCAAAAGTAGTTTCGTACCACATGCACCTGCTAATGTTGATTTGTTTGCCAAAGCTGTTGAGAAATCCGTATATCGGGATTTTGGCAGCAGCTATGATTTGATTGATAATTTAACTGTGCATGAGAGAAGAGCTTTGGATAACTTAAAAAGGAACAATAACGTTGTTATACGTCCCGCTGACAAGGGAGGGCAAACTGTTGTAATGGACAGCTCATATTATCTGGAGAACATGAAAGGAATGCTTCAGGGAACAGCATATGATCATATATCTTTCAAACAAGTCCTAACTATTATTGAAAATATCAATAGGACATTAGTTGAATGTAAGCTTCTTAATTTAATCAGCGTTGAATTGTTTAATTATCTTTCCGTTGAACATCCAGTGATACCCAAGCTTTATGGCTTGCCTAAAGTACATAAGAATGCTAACCTACCAATATTTAGACCAATTGTATCAGGTGCTGGTTGGTCTACTGAACCGATCTCGATATATTTGGATTCAGAACTTAAAAGAGTACTGAAGCAATATCATTATATTCTAACTGATACCAAACAATTTTTGTCCGATTTATTTGAGTATTCTAAGACCATAAGTTGTTTTGAAAATTGTTTATTTGTCACAATGGACGTTGAATCCCTATTCACATGCATTCCCAACGAAGTTGGTATAATGATGGTAAAAAAGCTTTTGTTGCAGTGTGAATGGATGGACATATACAAAGTAGATCTCATATGCCTATTGTTAGAACTGGTATTAGAGAATAACGTTTTCATATTTGAGGAAGAGTATTACTTACAGAGAAGTGGCATTGCAATGGGCACTAGTTGTGCGAATGTTTACGCCAACTTAGTCATGATAGCTTGGGAACAGGAACACATTATCAAACATAGACAAATCTTGTGTTATAGACGATTTGTCGATGATTTGTTTTTCATTTGGAATGGATGTGGGGAATCTTTAGAAGCATTCTATCAATATGTTAATGGCAGTTGTTCTTTTTTGAAATTTTCATTGGATTATTCAGCAGATGCTATTGGATTTTTAGATGTATTAGTTATGAATGATGATGGAATACTCCAAACAACGGTTAATAGGAAAGAATGTTATAGAGCATCATTCTTACATGCTGACAGTATGCATAAGCCTACTACTTTTTCTAATGTAGTTAAAGGGCAGGTTTTTAGGATATGCAGATTATGTAGTTGTGATTACCTTCTGGATATAGAATTGGTTATTCTAAAATCATATTTTTTGCAGAGAGGCTATAATGAAAGATTAATTGAAAGTATGATCACTGCAGTACTGGCTGAACGTAATGGCAGGGCTAGACCGTACTTTTCTGACCATAATTTAACAACAGGGACTAATGAATTGAATAGACCTGATAGGAAGGTAGGCATAGTAGTTCCATATAGTGCGAATCTTACCAAATTTCAAAAGGCCATATATGATAATTGGAATATATTGGTCGTGGATGATAAAACTAAATCTGTAGTGGGTGACAGACCTAATTTTGTGTTTAGTAATATGAAGAATTTGCAGCAGTTGATGTGCTACCCATATCTTACTAGTATACCTAGATCTGATATTCCTACTTGGGGGACCAGGAAGTGTGGTTCCTGCATACAATGCTCATATATTGATGAGTCACGGTTTTTTAAAAACCCAAATACAGGTCGTCTATGGGAAATAAAAAATGACAGTACATGTCGAACAAGGAATGTAGTCTATGTTGCGCATTGTAAAATATGTTATAAATTCTATGTTGGTAAAACAAACAGAAGTTTAAGAGAAAGAATTAGAGACCATCTATATTGTGTAACTAGACGGCAAGACTATAGTGCAATTGCAAAACATACATTAAATGAAGGGGTAGAACATACATTTTATTTTCAGGTACTACACATTCAATATCCCAACGTGAGACTAGGTGATATAACAAATTTGACAGAACAGGCCGAATTGAAATGGATATTACGGCTGGCTTCACATCAAGGTTATGGGTTGAATGAAAATGTTAGTGTTAAGCCCATACTTAAGAATAGGAGTTTACGATAAGTCCCTTATTTTAGGTTTTTGAATGAATGTATACGTGCACATGCGTATTCTTAACATGTTATGTGTGTATTTTTATTTATTACATACACTTATTTTCTTTACACACATATTGTGCAGGTTGCATACATGGAATAGATTTATTTGTTAGTTATATATATATTTTTTTCATAACTTAAGTATATATATTATTATCTAGAGATTATTTATATATGAATGAATGTATATGTGCATATGTGTACATCCAAGATGTTACGTGTGCAGTTGCATTATTTTTATTTTTATTTTTATTTTTATTTTTATTTTTATTTCATGTATTACACATACTTATTTTCTTCACACATATATTGTGTTGTTCGCAAATATGGATTAGATTATTTATTTATTAGTTATTTTTTCATAGTTTAGTATATACTGTTATTTAGAGATTTTAAACTAGAAGAATGCATTTTTATTGTCTTAATTATGTTATTGATTGTTACAATTGCATGCCAATAATGAGTTGCTTTATTTAATTGATTGATTAACTGAGTTATATAAGCTTTTGAGCTTAGCTCAGTATTGTCTGATGAAGCGGAGGTGATCTCTTTTTACCTACTAATAAATTAGATTATTTTTACTACGCCTACTGGAACATTTCTTGTGGATATTATATTGAAGCATACGAAACGCACTGAAGAGTGGAGTTATATTATTTGTACCATCTTCCTTGGGGACTGTGTTTTTTATATTCCTGGGACTGTGTTGTTTGCATATATATATATATATATATATATATATATATATATATATATATCTATAGGGTTCATATTACGTTATCGAAAGATAATGTAATCAAATGGCCGAAACATTGAAACAGCCACATTTCAAAACTTTTATTGTGGGGGGGCTGTGCCCCCCACACCTCCCGCTAAATATATGCTCCAACTCCAAGATCACACTACAGTGAGGAAAGAGCAAATATCCCACTCTTCACTGTACTGTGATCCCACAATCCAAACTTTGAAATGCGGCCGTTTTGATGTTTTGGCCATTCGATTACGTTATCTTTCAATAATGTAATAGGAACCCATATATATATATATATATATATATATATATATATATATATATATATATATATATATATATATATATATATATGCGCGCACACACACACACACACACACACACACAGACATATATATATATATATATATATATATATATATATATATGCGTGTGTGTGTGTGTGTGTGTGTGTGTGTGTGTGTGTGTTTTCTATTTATGGTACTGTTTTCTGAAGAATTTACTACAGCTGTGACTGTGGTGTGGTACTGGATCCTCCCCACCACCATGGGACTCATCTATCTCCTGACAGCTGGCCATCGGCTTCTAGGCCTGCCCCCAGTTAAGTTATGGGGAGTCTGTGTTGAGGTCAAGATGGGGACACTTCATTGGCTTCTAACAATTGATTACTGAAGGGGATTGTTGTAGTTCAGCAGGGAGTTGGAAGAGGTGATGGGGAAGTTCATGGTCAGGTGGCTTGAAACCCGCATTGGCTGCAAAGAGAGGGTCCTTGAGCATTTCTAGCTCATTTTTTTTTTTTTGCCCACCATAAGTTGTCAGGTAGCTTTGATTTATCTCAAGTAATTTTAGCAAATGTGAAACTGGAAACTAAGTAAGAAAGCAGCATTCTTTTGAACAGCATTACTTTTTTTCTCAAAATTCAAGTATTCTCTAACAATGTGCCATTTATTTGTTCTTGTATTCATTTATTTATTTAGCTTTTGTATTTATGTATTTATTTATTTTTGTTGACTGGGTGAGCATAACTAGGTCTGTCCTATTTTCAGGGATATCTGAGCTAGCATTTGTACTAAATAGTCCTGAATGGACTAAATGGATTAAATAATAATTGCTTTACTGTGTGCCTCAGGTGTGGCTCAGGAGTGCTGTGGTCGGTATCAGAGGCACAACAAATGGCACATTCACCTTTGGTGCAAAAAGCTGTGGGTTGTATTCTCATACCAGGTCGATTGACTGCAGTGCAGCATAACAGGGGGGATGCTGTACTCCTGAGTGTGCCATCCTATGGGTGAGATGTAAAATGAATCCCCAACTGCTTGAGCTGGTGATAGCTCATTGGATTTAAAAGATCCCAAATCACCTATTGAAAAGAGTGGGAGGAAGTTCTGCAAAACCATGGGCAAATTTCCCTAGTAATATAAATGCTATCTCAGGTCTCCCCTGAAAAGAAGCTACTTGCCTAGTGGGACTAACCTGGTCAGCAAGGGTAAAATGAATACAATATTGTTGCTTCTTCTACTAAAGATTATAGAAATTATAAGGTTCTAACTCCTAGCCATCTTACTGTGACTTCCCTACAGGTTGTCAGGACTGATATGGATAGGGCAGAAACTTCGTGATCACAGATGAATGAGCAATAACTCATCACCTGCATTTTCTCACAGGAAATGATTGCCAGCACTATTTCTATTAGAGTGTCAGCAGTGATTCACATTTTTTAAAGATTTCTCTTTTCTCTACAGTTGTGCAACAATGGAGCTGGTATATATAACTAATGAAGTGTGCAGATAATGCCCCCCCCCCCAGATGTGCAAGGTGGAATGCTTCCTTGCAAAAATTGTTTACGCTTTTTTTTTAATCAGTTCAAAGCTTCAGCTGGTTATGCTCATCCATTAGTCAGGGACACATAGGATATAAATGATGTGACCCTTCTCATCAAATCACTGTTCCTCCATCCACTGAAAGCAGTATTTTACCAAATGAATCATTAATTGGGGACTAATGATTAACAACTGCAAGGGCAATGTGTCTCATGTACATACCTGATATCCTCATGTAAAATGTATACCTTCCAAAAATAAAATAGTGTGTTCTGAGAAAACCACATCTCAGAAGACAAGACAAGACACATATCAGTCTTACTTTGAAAAAGCATTTGTTGTAGAACAGCAAAAATGAAGACTATATTAAAACCCTGCATTAATTTCTTATTTTACATGCTTGTTTAGCAGTAAAAAATCAGCATTTTTGAAAAAGCACACATTTCACTTTCTATAGCAGATTTCAGAGCAGGTTTGAATTATTACAAAATGTAAGTAGTACCACCAGTTTTCTTATTGCAGTGTTGAAACAATTTATATCACAATGTAGCTAGATGTTTTTACTTTTCTTTCAGTGCTCAAAGTTGTCTCTCCAGACATGTATACTGTGTAAAACAAACTTCTTTGTTAAAGAAGCAACTGAGCCACAGAAATGTAAAACTGTGTGGCAGGGTTCAGACAATGTGCAAAAGCTTTGAACTTACTGATTTGTTTTAAACACACCTGAACATTTCTCCCAGTCATAACAGTGGTCATATCCACAGACATTTGACATAGTGCTTGTTTTAGACAGTTTAGCCCTCTGAATGGCCCACTCTAGATCTATATTTGAGCAGGTGCCTACACTTAGAAAATGTAGCTTCTTCTGTCCCAGACATTTCTCTGCAAAATACTGACATGCAGATACAATAATAGACTTTTCAGCAACTTCATCGAGCACACACAGATCTTCTGAATAGTATGTCCTAGGAGAAAACAAACAGAATGGTATGAAATGAGAAGTGCTTATAATATTCTGAATATTTTAGTCTACTGCAAAAGTCAAGAGGTATTAAAAATAATACAAAATTATCAATAAAGTTAACCTGCACAATACATTCATTAAGCAGTCAACAAGTAGCCATTTTAATAGTAGTTATACAATGAGTAAAAGTTGCAGGATCTGTATACAGATGATCAGATTATAGGGCATAAGGAATCAAGCAGCTTTCCTGCACATGATTTGCAACATGTTGAAAATGAAGGCTAAAGAAGTTGCTACTGTAATATGTTCACAGGGAAGAATAACAGAAAAAGGCTGGAGGATGGGGAAGGAGGCACTTAGGCTATAATTCATGTTCCAGAGAAAACAAAAATGCTTAGTTATTTGGGACAGCTGTTTGGCTGAAACAAATGCCAGTAAACTGGGCATTATGTGACCTTTGTGGTTGTAGACATGAGAATACTTAACTCATTCATGTACTGCACAATGTGGCTGGATTCATTCCTCTACTTAGATGCTAACATTTCTCACCTGAAAACCAAAATGAACATTTTGTTCTGGTGCTGCTGGAAAATTTCAGGATTTTTTCCAATAAAATTTGAACTGTCACTCGAAAAGAGTAGCCATTGCCATGGCTGGATTATGATCTAATCTTCACTTGATTTGCATCCTCAAAAACCATGCACAACCTCCAGGTTTCAGCCAACAGAATCTTAAGATTTATGTTGCTACCAACCAGCTTGGTGCAAAACCATTAAGAGAGTGGACTAGCTGGTTATTAAACACAGGACAGAATAACTGTTATGTAGTCACATTCAGGTTAAAGCATCTATAGCAGTGTCTCACCAAAACAGAAATTTGCACCTTGAGAGCATCCTTACACCTTAAGGGTCACTATTAATAGTGCTCTCAGTGTATCTTTTTATACACCCTACACCTACTGACCAGTGTGAACTTCTGTGATATCAACCCGTGTATTCCCTTAAAAGTAAGAGCTGATCTTGGCATGGTGTCATGCAGATAGCTACCAAGGTGTACTTACTATACAGCCCTAAACTCCATTTGCATGTTACATAAGTGTTTAAGGGGGGGGTGCAGTAGATCTAATGTGGAACCTTCACTCTCTTCCACAAGTGACATAGCCTCTCAGGCAACACACACATCCCTCTCAAGGAGACTGTTCCATTTAAGTCCTCAGTCTCCACTGGGGATTCATTAGCAAAATACCCTTCGACCATTCAAATTTGCAGAATGCACAGATTTCTGCCTCATATTTTCGATCTGTTCCTCATAAAATGTGTGGTTTTCTGGTAAATCATTGAGGACTGAAGTTAATAAATAGTGACAGAAGTGTTTTAAACATCATATCCTTCAGAAAAATGCATGTTAATGTAAAATGTGTTAAATCTTTCTCCTAAGTTATAACAGTAATATTTAGAATCTGTCCTTGATTTTGTGCCTGTGACTCACAATTAGTTTTGGCTTTGTCCCAAATTCTTGTGCCAAGAGGCTGAGAGGTATGATTAGCTATATGGTTTAGCAAGTAATTATCTGGTGACAGAAGGGACTACTGTTCTTATGTTGTGTGAAATCTGCTACTGGCTAGAGGACAGAGTTAGTTTAATTGATCTGTGTGCTCTACTTTGTTTAAACTTGGCACGTATTTGTGAATGCTGACACTGCTTGACTGGGCTGGGACTACATAAACATACCTGAGGACATCTACATGGCTTTGACCTTAAACCAGACCCTGTTACACCCGGGAGGTGAATATTTTCTATTGCTGCCTTTAATTAGTGAATGCTAGAGATACTCTTTAAAGTATTGTATAGTTTTGACAAATTGGATATCAGTGTAGTAAATGACATCCATGTCTGAGACTTTCCATATCTACAGTAACAGTAAAACTAAAAGTGCATAGCAATTTTATGTTTTCACCTTCTAATGACAGCATTGTGATTTCTAAAATATACAGTAGCTAAACTTTAATAAACATTGTCATATTTTTTCATTCTCTGTGGCAAAAGAAAAATTTATTACATCATTTTATAGCATTTTCTTTGGCTCACTATTTTTTTTGTCCCAAGACCTAAGCAATTGCAGAAGTCCGTGAACTGTCCACAGTATAAGTACTACAGTCTATAAAGAAGACACACAAAACTACTATATGCGTGAAACATTTCATGATGTCCAATTATTTATCTCAGTAAATTATGTTTATTCAGCCATTGCAAACAAGTGTGACAGGGATGTCTGTACAGATTTATTAGATAAATAAAGGAAATTATTCCCTTGATTATACAGGATACTGAAGAGCAATGAATTACAGAGTGGAATCAGAATTTATATTTAAGTATTAAAGATGGATTGCAATAGTAGCCTTTTATGGATATGGTTTCTGCTGTTAGAAAAATTCATTCATTCAGTTATTCTACTTTCAATGGAGAATATCTAGTAAATAACAAAAGCCTCAAATAGACTATTTTAGCTTACCGACAGTCCTCTTCTGGAGACATGCAAATACATTCTGCACCAACGCGCTTTTCTCCTAATTTGCAGCCAGATTCTTCTGGACTAGGAAGAGCTATAAAAGAATAAAGCAACCAACAGATGACTTGAAGACCTTCTGCTAAGGATCCTAACAACATTAAAAAATATCAAGTTGTTTATTGAAAACATCTCTGTCAAAAGTTAGTTTTTACAGGTTCCCTGTCTGTTTGGATACCAGTGATGAATATATAAGCTAGAATAGGGGTGTATGGGGTATACCCCCCAGCCCAGCCCTGATAACTAAACTGATTTTTTTCCACAACAGAAGGGATAAACTGTTTTCTGGTAAACACAGCTTTAATAAACCAGTATACAACCACTAAAAATTAATCCTTTATAAAGAAAAAAGGATATTAACTGTTTTACTTTCTAAAGAATAGATTTCTACTGTGGTCCACAAATAATGTAGTCAACATTCAGTCTTATGCAGCAAACTTATATACTTCTGTACCTGACAAAAGTAGTTAAAGTAGAGAACTGAAAAGTATTTGTATCTTTTAAAAGCTGGAATTAATTCACATGACCACTAATTGCATTCTATGCAGCTCTGAGAAAGACATCCTTCCTGAAAACAGGCATTTAAGCATAGCTAGTTATCTGGGTTAGCAAGTACCAAATAAAGAAAATAAAAAGTGTTATGTAAATGTCATCATTAATATAAACTTTAAATGCAGTAATGGCATGTCTATTGTATTAAAATGCTATCAACTACTGTACCAGAGAAATTTGTAACACTCAGAATTCATAAAATGCCCCAAAGTAAACTTTGTGTACAATATATATATATATATATATATATATATATATATATATATATAAGTGCACAATGCCAATGACGAGAACACTGACATCGGAAGATCGACAATGGAGAAGACCGACAGTTGAGAATCCCGACGCTGTGAACACCGACAAGTTAAGGTAAGTGTGCGATAGGGACAGATGTTAGGGTCTGGGTGTGGGTAAGGTAAGTGTGTGATAGTGACGGACTTTAGGTTTAGGGGCAGGTTAAGTGAGTTAGGATTAGGGTGCTGGTAAGGTAAGTGTGTGATAGTGACAGACTTGAGGGTTGGGGTGGATTAAGTGAGTTAGAGTTAGGGTGTGGGTAAGGTAAGTGTGTGATAGTGACAGAGTTAAGGGTTGGGGCGGATTAAGTGAGTTAGGGTTAGAGTGCGGGTAAGGTAAGTGTGCGATAGTGATGGACCTTAGGGTTAGGGTTAGGGTTTGGGTTAAGGTTAGTGCATAGATAGTTGTGTATGTAAGGTTTAGTGTAGATTTGTAAGTTTTTTGGTGTGCTTGTGTTCTGTGTGTGTTTTTCGGGAAAGGTATTTGTTTTGTTGATTGTCGGGATTTTGGTTTGTCGGGCATGTGAAGTTCCGTGTTTTTGAACTTTCTTTTTTTGTCAGTTTTTTCATGTCAGTTATTTCATTATCGGTGTTTTGGCGTGTCGGTGTTATCAGTTAGACCCATATATATATATATATATATATATATATATATATATATATATATATATATATATATATATATATATATGTATAGGCAAACATGTGAATATACAGTTTTACACCTAGAAGCTTATTTAAAATTGGTCCAATCTATTAATAGTTCAACCAATCTCTATGTGGCTGCTTTTTGAAACCCACCCATCCACTTATATTTTTTCTCTCTTGTACCACCCATGCCCGATCCACTGAAACTTAATGTAGCTGTGGTTTCCACCAGCATTTTAGGTGGTAATTCCATGCTGCTAATATCACCTCCACAAATTATAACTTCTTTCTAGCTGAGTTTTGCTTGGTTCCGTCAGTTAACACCTATGTTATGTCAGCTACTCTCTTCTTTCCCTTAAGCTCCATTTCCACCTGCTTCTTTATTCTCCTCTATGAAACGCTCTTCTTTCTCTAATGAGAATAACTTAAGATGCCTCAGGCCCTCAGCCTTTACTCATTTTTATTTTTGCTCCATTCTCTTTGGCCACCTTCCACCACCTAAGCTCCCTTTTCTTAAATGGCCCCAGTAGAGAATTCAGTACTGCAGGTACAACCTTACCAGAGCTCTGTACAAAGGAATAATGACCATGTTTTTCTACTTCAAAACCATTGTGATAGAGGCTTGCATCTTCCTTGTCATTGCCGCTGTTGCCACCACAGTGCTCTACACTGAATGATTAAGCAGTGCTAAGATTACAAAATCCAGATTAGTCTACACCACTGTCAAGTGGTATCCCCCGTGAACTTTACATTAATATGTTAGCTGCTCCTGTAAGGCATTGTCCTACCACAGAACATCAAGTTATCACTTGATAGCCTAATGAAGTAATACCCTGTCACCCTGCTGTAGGCTGATCTCTCCTTTGGTAGCATTTCCTCTAACTTTGTATAATTTGTACACTGATTTATCTTTTTATCGCCTCTGTGTTGTTTGCATTTCATTTTGTCAATGCACAGCTTAAACTGATGTCACTTATATATTGTTTTCATTTTTTTAATGAAGGAAAGGGATGCATGCAAGTGAAGTGATTTTATTCAGGGAAGGATGGAGGGGATTGAAATATAAGCCAGACCATTGTAGTGCTCAGCTGGAGAAGGCGGAAATATATTAAAAATAAAATAAAATATTTTAATGAAATTCACATAAATATGTATTTACATTATATTTGTCATTGTTTAACTGTGGCCTCCAAAATGTGATTATTTAAGACTAATGTTTAAAAAATGTTATTTGTTACTAAATACAACTGCATAGTACAGATATTTAAAGATGCATATATTTCTTTCTTCCAACCTGGTGCTTCTTCTCCTAGGTCAAAGCAGCAGATCAGAGCAGGAACCTTTTTTTCTCTCTCCAATCATTTTTTTTTTCTGTCTCTCCAATGAAGAGCTGATAGTGTAGGAAGAAGGTGGGTATCTGGCTTGAAATGCCAGAGTTATAGAGAGAACTTTTACTTTATTTATCTTCATATGAAGAGCTGGGGAGGTGGGGCACCACATAAGAGTACAGGCCTGAGAGCTAGAAGAGACACTTCAGTGGGGAAGACACTTGCATCAAAAAGTAATGTCTTCATCAGAAAGTAAGAGTGGAAAAAAAAACAATAAGGCCATTTAAAACCAAACCACCCATAGGACCACCACTGAATTTCACATAAAATATTATAAAACCAACCTCTTGCACAGGAGATTTCTCGCATGACAGGAGGAGTCCAGGATAAATCACTACCACATGTGTAAGATGTTGAACCAGTGACTGCCATTCCACCTGGGCAGCTGAGACGCATGGTTTCTCCAATTCCATATTCAATTTTATATGGGGTTACAGAAACATCTGCAGATAAAGCTGGTCTTTGGCAAGTCTTCTCTGTTACATGAATAAAGTCAAAGAACAAAGCAAGTTAGCTGAAATACTGATGAGCAAATCTGTTTTCTTGCACTTTTAAAAGCATATTCTACCTAAAGATTGTACCTGACAATATTAGTTGAACATGGATAATGCATCTTTTTTAATAAAAAAAAAAAATTCAAATTTATTTTAGTGATAATAAAAACTAAACACTTTTACAATAAAAACAGATTAAAAAAATTGTAAGCAAATAGCACCGGCTATGAATTTAACCCAATAAAAAGAATAAGAATTAAGGGCTAAACTTGAATGATAAATCAGAAGGATAGGTTTTAAGCAGCCCTTTAAAGCTAGCCATTGTGGAGACTCTCAAATACTGGGGGAGAAGATTCTAATAGCATTATGTCCAATGAGAAAGAGGCTCACATTGTTAAGTATTCCCAATTCATTCTAGGAATTTCTAACAAATCTCAAGAAGAGAAAACAAATATGTTGAGGAATTGTCTAAGGCTAAATAAATCAGCATAAGAACTTTGGAGATCAGTCAAAACATTAATGGAAGGCAGTGCAATCTGCACCGGCTTGGTGTCATGTGGTGGCAGTATGGAGTAACAGTAAGTAAATGACCTGCAGCATTTTACATTAACTGTTACTAATCAGCTTCTGTGTCTGGAAGCCCCAGATAAAACGAGTTCCAGAAATCAAAATGAGACCATGGCATTCACCAGCACTCCAAGGTCCTAAAGTGGGTGTACATGTGTGATGTGTGAAATGTTCCACAGGTGGGAACATGGCGACTGGGGAACAGAATACATTTTGTCCCAGAGCATTAATATGTTATCTGAGATGAAACCAATATTCTTCAATTTCTTGACAAATTCCAGTTTGACACTATTGAATGGGATGGTGGGATTCAATGATGGGAGGTTTAACTGCCTTACAGTGGTGTGAATAGGGATGGAAACAGTCTTGGAGGTGTTAAATGTCAGGCAATTACAGATCATCCTGCTCTCTATGCATTCCAGGTGCTTGCCTAAAGAATCCACAGCAGGCAAACTGTCCTGAGGCAAAACAGGTGAAGCATCATGAGCACAGAGGTGATACTGCTAACTTCTTCACTGAATGAGGTAAGCATATACTCACATATTGGCACACATGCACTCACACACACACATACAGGAGTGCATGTGCACGTATATATATATATATATATATATATATATATATATATATATATATATATATATATATACACACACACACACACACACATATATATATATATATATATATATATATATATATATATATATATATATACACAAGACACACACACACAAATATGAGTGCATGTGCAAAGAAGTAGGTTCATAGGTGGTTACTGGGCTATTGACCCCACGGTCTTTATGAGCCTAGCCATGTGTACCCAATATAATACTAGAGAAACACAATATAAAGCATCTTGACTAAACTCAAGATCTTAGTTAGCAATGACTGCCCATATCTAGGAGAGTCATAGGTGAAATCCTCTGCAGGAATTCCTGGTTTCCCATCCAGTCATCCAGGCTATGCTTAAACAGGGTCATAGAGGGGTTTTGTTTGATGTGAACTGGTAGCCTATTCTAGAGGAGTGGCAACCTTTGAGAGACATATCTGTCTCTCCAGCAGGTTCTATTTATGTCTCAGGCCAGGTTAAGGTCTCTGGAGCAGGTGAACCTTGTCCCATTTGACTTATGAATGTGCAGCATTTCCATTAGGTTTGGATCCAAGATTGCTCTGTAGGCCAGGCACATGTCTACTCTAAGTCGTCTGTATGCAACTGATTACAGTGACAGTGACTTCCGTCTGTCAATGTATGATGTGCTGAAGACCCTGAATTTTCTTGGTAAGAAATGTTGAGGTCCCTCAAGTTGCTTCAGGTGCCTGGTAAGGTACATACCAAAGGAAGCAT
This sequence comes from Protopterus annectens, assembly GCF_019279795.1. Lineage (NCBI taxonomy): Eukaryota > Metazoa > Chordata > Ceratodontiformes > Protopteridae > Protopterus > Protopterus annectens. The sequence continues at coordinate 1,834,380,390 of NC_056725.1, forward strand.
TGTACTCAATTATTGGAATGATGAGGGTTGAGTACAGGGGTATTATGACCTCCTTTGCTCTTGAGGCAATGTCTTTGTTAATGAGGTGTGAGATGCAGAATGCCTTCCTTACCACAGTAGACACATGATTGTCAAAGTTTAGGCTAGAGTCAACTTGAATTTCCAGGTTTCTCACTACTGAGTTGTTACTTAGGGTATTATTATTTATAGGATAATCTGCATGGATATAATTTTTACTGAAGGGAAGGCTGATGCATTTTTTTGCATTGTGTTTGAGTCCATGGCTTTGGCACCAATCACTGGTATGTGTAAGTCCCTCTTGAAGTATACTGACATCATTTGGGGATTCAATGATTGCACCTAATTTGCAGTTGTCAGCAAACGTAGTCAGCCACAGCCCCTTTGTTTGAGCCTGGACTTCTGAGAAGTATATTCCAAACAATAGGGGGCCCAGTAATGACCTCTGTGGAACCCCACCGGTGACAGGTTTGCCTGTTGAGGTAAAGTCCTCAATTTTTACTGAGTGTGATCTGTCAGTGAGCCAGTACCAACCGACTTGACATAAGGTTTGATATTCATCTGGGAGAGTTTATCAATGATATCGAAATGGGGATTGTGTCAAAGGCCTTGGCTAATTCAAGGTAGGCTGTATACACACATTTGCCTTTATCTATAGTTCTGGTGATGTTTTTGAAGCAGTCCACCAGGTTTAACAGGCATGACCTGCCTTTGACAAAAACAATATGTGTTGGATCAAGGGTTTGGAGATCACCTATATCCCTATTTATAAAGTTCATGGTGATTCATTCCACAGCCTTACAGATAAGGCTGGTTAAGCTTATGGGTCTGTAGTTCCCAGGGTCTGTTGCTGTACCCCCTTTATGAAGGGGGTGACAATTGCTGTTTTCCATTCAGCAGGAACAAAACCAATATTCAGGCTGTGGATGAAGAGAATACCTAATGGAGTTGCTAACTCAAGTTTTAGACCATTTAAAACACAGCCTGGGATGCCATCCGGTCCCATAGAGGCTGTCTTTTTGGCCTCGGAGAGAACATTAATTTCTTGCTCATTGGAGATGCAAGGTGAGGGAGATATAGAGGGAATGCTTTGTGGAATATTTGTAGGGGACGGGATAAAATTTTCACCAAACCTGTCAGCTAATAGGTTTGCTATTTTCACAGGATCAGTGTGTGTGATGCCATCCACAGCTAGTTCAGCACATATCTGGATCCTACCTTTTAAGTTACAGATATAGCTGAAGAATGTCTTATGGTTATCCTTAGCTATGGTTGCTAATTTCTTTTCTAAGTTGCCCTTAGAGGATTTTACAAGCTGTCTTATTTGTTTGTTCAAGCAGAAGAGGGTGTTCTTCCAATGCTGGGACCTCTTTTTTTATTCTTAGACAGCAACTGCTTCCTCTTGTTGCATAACTTATTAATGCTAGATGTCCATCAGGGAGGCGTGTTTTTTTCTTGAGGATCTTGTTTTGATCCTATCAGGTACAGCCGTGTCACTGTCAGTACATTTGTGTAACTGTTTATACAAGGCATTTGTGTATACCTTAGTATAGTTATCAATGCCAACTGTGAAACAGGAGCTTGGAAATTATTTATGCCATCCGTTAGTATGTTATAATTAGCTTTGGTGAAATTTTTAGCCTGATTTCACCTGAGGGATTCAGGTGTTATAGCTACTTCAAATGTGACTGATTTGTGATCAGATTTAACCAGTGTGGGTCCTATACTTGTGATGAAGCAACAGTCACCCATGTTGGTGAGGACCAGGTCGAGAATATCTGAGACCCTTGTGGGGTTGCATACTATTTGTTCCAGGGCATTAGTGCCAACAAAGTCCAGGAACCTTTATGCGAGCATGTTGGTACTTGTGTATACGTTTCCCAGTTAATTCCAAAAAGTATGGTTCCCAGTGCTGTGTCTTAGGGCACTACTAGTTGCCTTCATAATTTCCAAAGAGGTTTCTGCCATCTTAAGTAAGGGGGTTCTGTCTTTCAGCCAGTTGGCTATCCAACTCACCATGTATGGATCAACCTTTATGGCACTGAACTTATTAATAATGCTAGCATGGGAAATAGTGTTGAATGCTTTTGCTAGATCCAAATAAGATATGAGAACAAAAAGACCACTATCTATAGACTGTGTGACCTTGTCAAAGAGGTATTTAAACTGGGTTGGCAGAATCTCTGTTTAGCAAAACCAGACTGCATCTGCACTAAAATATCTTCGGTCGATACAACAGATATGAACTGAAAATCACAAATGTCCTCTAGAGCTGAAGTACAAAGAGGAGGTTGTCAGTACATGCAACAACTGTGTGACCTATATAAGTCCAAATGGAATTTAAAGCAAGATGTCCACTGCAAAGATAGCATCTGCACTAAAAGAATTATAGCAAGTGACCAGGATCACCGTGCAGAACTTAACTTCTAAGCCCTAGCAACAGCTGGGCTTGTTTATGATATTGATTCAGTAAACATCAATAAACACAGGAAAAAAAATAAAACAAAATTTACAGATTGTCACTCTTGGAAACAACCCATTTTCCTGACTGCCAGCCATTTTGACTGTGTAAAAAGTTGGTTTGAGTACAAAACTGAATTGCCTCTCATAGATTTTGTGCTGGTGAATGTGACTGTAGTTTTGTGGATGTCTGATATGTGCAATAAGAACAAGAAAAAAAAGCAAAGAAAAAACAGCAGTTGTTTGTTTCAGCAGCTGCTGGGACTTGCCACATGGCATCAAATGGAAAGAAATATTCAAATCAAAAGTAAAATGGACTGTCAGTACTCAGCGGCAAATGCATCCAAGGCAGCATTACTCTTAAATGGAAATGCAGAGAGTTAACTCAGTCAGGTGACTTTATGGAGAAGACTCTCTTGAAATCTAGCTACAGATGAAAAGGTAGCAGAGCACTTTGATTTGATTATATCCCTGCAACAAGAGAACAGGGTGCTGAAAAGAAAGATTAATGATCAGTCGGCAAGGTCTGAAGTTCTGTCAGAGACGCAAATTATCATGAAAGATCATTACAGGAGAAAGCTCCCACTTGTCGTGGGTGTTCTTGAGAGAATGGAAGACTGAGAGTGTGCTGCCTTCATACAGCATACTTGGCATACACTGATCATGGCCGTTCCGAAAGTGCAATGCAAATCCAGAGAGCACACTCAGTCTTTATGCTTGAGTCCCATTCAACTCAGAAATGGCCATGGCATATCTTGGTTTATCCGGAAACACTCTCAGTGTAGATGCATCTTTTGACCCATCTGTGGAAGCTAGGTAGTTTGTAAGGTAGGGAACCACAAGATGTTAGAATGGAGTTTTGTAGGTGTGTATCACTTTCATCTGCTGTTTTATTATTTATTTTATATTTTACGGTATAGTGTGGAGGACCTTTAACATGGAAGGAAGAGGTGGTAGAGAAGATTAGTAGGTAAGCAGACATTCAGTCATATCTAATAAAATCATTTGAGCATGATCTGAAGCTGGACATAAATAAATGCTATTAAAAGATGAGAGAATTCATAGGATGTGATACTAGTCTAATTAACAAATAATCGTAGTCATGAATTCCCTTCCTAGGTATGAGTAATTCAAAATAACAAGCATGAATGTCTGTTTTGTTTCACCTGGCTCGTGGTTTCTTTTTTTTCTTTTATTTACATACAGCTTACAAGAACAGGATAATTTTATAACCAAGAGCTTAGATGGACTTGATTTAGTGTTCTTTTTTAAAGGAAATAGGCAAGTATATTGCTCAACCACAGCATTATATGTAAACAAGTAAGATTATACTGTAGAATTTAGGCAGGAGTTGCCTCATAAGTTATATAATGGTTTTGAATATTGTGCCTTATTATGGGTGGATTCAGAAAGGTTACCGCAAGCAATAAGCCAATTTTTATTCATCATGGAAACCATTTCCAATTCAGAGACTGCTGTGCTCCAGTGCTATACCAGGAAGAGGTGTAACACCATGGTGGGTTGACTATGTGGCCTATTATAAATGCTAATGAGGCATTCTAGGGGAATGGCTTATTCTAATTAGTCATGTGCTAGCCCTCTGATAATGCCTATGATAAGGCATTTACACAGCCAAATGATTCAGAGAATGTGTTAATGAACAGGGCTAAAAGTTTGTGTCACTCATTACTTCCAAAGGGTGAGATCACATTAGACGATTATCAAAAATGCATTAGCCAAACACAGTATAAAACATTATGGCATACATTTTCTTTTAGAATATTACAACATATACATTCAAATTGTAGAGGGAGTGATTTGGTCAATCTCACAGAGAAAGCTGAACTGTTATGGATTTTAAAGTTACAAGTTGATAGACATCCAGGCTTGAATGGATGTGTCCCCTTGAAAGCAGCCTTAAAGGGACGCAAAATAGTTTATTAGGAATATTGATTTGATTGGTTGTGATTTTAGACTACTGTGTATTGGTTGGTTGTATGTTTAAAAGATATACTGAGGGTTTGTTTTTTAGATCTGATGAAGTGTTTATTTGGAATGCGAAAGCGCTTGTCTCTTTTTATTAACGTTCTTTCATGCCATTAGCCGTGCTGGTCCTGCTGTTTTTGTTTTTATTTTACATTATATACGCTTGTGCAGTTTGGACCTTGAAGGACTGTTTGCTCATTTTTTTTTAATCTGGATTAGATGTTAAGTACCAAGGAGTTTAGCCATAAGGTAGCAATGTGGTGTGTGCACATATGTATATCATTGCATGTGTTTGTGTATGCAGTGGGATGAGTGTCTTTAGGTGCATACATGTGTGACCATGTGTCTGCCTGGGTGGGGACAGTAGGAGGATTAGTTAGTGGATAGGTAGGGTAGATGTGTGTGTGTGTGTGTGTGTGTGTGTGTGTGTGTGTGTGTGTGTGTGTGTGTGTGTGTGTGTGTGTGTGTGTGTGTGTGTGTGTGGGTGAATGGGTGTGCCCCTGAATGTGATTGGGTGAAGGAGGCCTGAATGTGTGTATGTGTGTGTGCACGCTTGTGTGTGTGTATGCAGGAATGCATGAATGTGTGTGAGGGCAGGGGCTGTCATATCGCCGCACCCTCTAGACTAATGAGCAAATCTTGCGCTACAGATGAAGATGACACTAGACACCAGAGATATTCTTTATAACATACCCCAAAGGTAACTAAAAGCTAAAATAACAAATTTTGTAGCTTGAAAGACATGTTGTTAAGATTGTCTATAGTTGCATTAATTTTGAAGGGAATGCTGCTTTCGTTGTATTACATAACCACAATACAAAAATGGTTAAAAAATGAAAAATAAATATATTCCACATTTAAAGAAAATGTGCATGTGTTAAATAGAAAGATGATAAAGATGGAAATGAAATACACTTTAAGAGTAAGGGACACTTGTTCCAGAGAAATGGAAGGTAAAGGACACATAGGAAAGGTATAGCTACAAGTTTTAGTGACAGAGGAAAATGTGCAGTATGTTTGCATTGGGGAAATCACTAAAACTGCTGATGAAAAATGTGAATTACATTTAGCCCAAACAGACTCCTCTCACCAAAAGAATACCCAGTCTCAGAACATCACATATCACTCCTCCATCCAGTCATGATAGAAAAGCCTACCTACCACACCTACCAATGTTACATATAAATGTCTATCTGCACCCCTTCTCTCCAATTCATAGTAACTCCACCTACTTTACAATTAGTCGTTAGCTACACTGAAAAAAAATCTCTTCCCTAATCTTACGCATTCCAGTCTACAAACCGGTAACTAGCTGTACTACAATCATTTACCAGACATTCCACATAGTACTTTTATCATCTCTATCACACCAGCACACAATCCATTAACCTTTCTTTGCCTGTAGTCTACACACCCACTATGTTCTCGTACCATAATAAACGTTCACCTACTTCTCTCACCATTAATAATTATAACCTACTTAACTTCATACTATCACCACCTGTAGACATACCCCCTACCTGTACCTTCCCCACATTACTTTCATCTCCTTCCCCATTGCCCCTACACTTATAAATGTCCTCATGCAAAAACTACATCTTTATATTCCCACTCAAACCAAAACAGGTCTTAAACCCAAACTCAGGGTCAAATAGGGTCAGCTATCACCAGATCTAGTTAAACCTGAACCTATGTGGCAAATGTTTACCCAAACCCAGATCTTACAGATTGGACCCAAAACACTTCCAGTGCAGGAAAGCCCCACACCCTCCCCACTCTAAGCTCCTCACTATGGGTATGTCATATAACTCTTAGATCATTTGCAACAACCCCCCCCCCCCCAGAGGTCCATGCTTGGTTAGACCACTGCTCCCCTGACAAAGTTTTTGTTACTAAGCCTTACCTAAAACAACAACTGAAAGATGAAGTAATCTTACCACCAGGCTATAACATTATCAGTTTAGACAGGAAGCACAAAAGAAGCAGTGTAGTAGCAATCATCTATAAAAATAGCCTTTAACTTTTCTTGTTCCCCCAAAAGCCACCTCTGTTCAACAATGCTGAAATTCTAATCTCTCTCTGCTCAAACCAAACTAACACAGGCATCTATATACCTCTAAGTAACAATGTAAAGACTGCAGAGGACTTCTTTTACTGGGCATCTATCAATATCCCACTAGAAAAACTGATTTGAGAAGAATTCAGTATTCACTGGGTCACCATTACCTTTTATAGCCCTACAAGTGCCCTTAACTTATATAATCTCACACAACTTATCCCTTCTCTCACAGGATACAACAAAAACAGCAATAAAAAAATCAGTCACTGAGTGGATCCTTACATTATCCCCCAACAATATAACCTCCACAAGTACTTTTCCAGACAAACTAAGCTACCATTTCTCAACTTTCCTGGTCAGAAAACACACAGTGTAGTCCAGAGTTTAACACAGTTCAATAACAATATTACCTCTATGTTAAAGTAATGCATTTGGAACATACTAATATATTCCCCTCAGATGAAGCCATGTCTGAATTAAATAGAATCTTTCTAAGCATCTTAAAGTGAAAACAACAATATTGCCCACCATTTCAAAACTTGCTTCATAACATATGTTCCCTTGTTACTCAACAGCTCCTCTCCTACCTCTTTTCAAGCCCCATCCTGAGTCAATAATCATTCTAATACCTTCTCATTCCAATCAGCCCTGTCTTCCGCAATCAAAAGTCACCAGCTGTCATGGTGTAGTGGTTAACTGTTGTGACTATAGTGTACAGGGTTGTAGGTTCAATACCCACAAGGGCTGTTTATTTGGGAGTCCCTGGTGGTCTAGTGGTTAGGATGTGGCACTCTCACCACCGTGGCCTCGCTTTAATTCCTGGTCAGGGAAGCAAAGTGTCAAATTAAAGTCTACTATGCTAGCACCTGATAAATTGCCATCATAATACATAAAAATGGCTGCTGAGGCTATAATAAAACATTTTTTACCTTGATAAGCTGCTCTTTCAAAGAATTGTATGTCCTGCTCCTGTGGGAAAAAATATTATGTCTTACCACTACACAAAGATAGTAACTCCACTGAACTAATTAACATCTCCCCTATTTCAATCCTTTGTCCTAAATCTAAAGTCCTTAAGAAATGCATACAATCTCAGCTACTTAAACATGTCTCACAGAACTCCCTTCCATCTCATTACAAATTAGTTTTTTGCCCATATCACAGTACCACCACTGCACTACATAGTAACATCAACACAGTAATAATCCACTGAAATGAAGGTGACCTATTATCAGCCTCGTTCTTTATTTATCTAAAGCCTTTGACACTGTTTCTCAGCATAAACTCTTGTACAAACTATCACTTCTAGGTGGTAATAACTCATCTCTGAGATGCTTCCATAGTTACCTTAGCAACAGATCCCAAGCAGTGAAATTGCAAAATCAGTTCCTATCTTCCTTCCCATATTTGTTGGAATTCCCCGAAGATCTATCCTTGTTATGTGAAAGGACTACAAACTGCCTGACTTTTGGGTAATCCATCCATCCAGTAATGTTAGTATGAAAGTTTAATGTAGTGAAATTTGATCCATAAGAATAGAGAAAATGTTAAAGAATATAACAGAAAAAAAAACTTAAGTACATTGCATTGAACTCTATAGGTAGTGAACAGGAACCTGCATTTATACCATACACATTATGTTTGATTTCATAATCGCCCAAATGTAACTATGTTATTGTTTCAAATGTTGATGCCTGCCTGTGGCCAGATTTAAAAATGTTATTACTTAGTACTGGCAAATACATTAACACTGTGGTGGTGGTGCTGTGGTAGCGTTGTCATCTCACAGTACGATGTTGTCCTGTTCGATTCTCAGCTAGAGTGTCTTCTTATGAAGACATTCATGAATGGGTGTACCTTTGTTGAAGGTTGTGTGTCAGGGCCGGCAACTCGGCACATAAAAATCTACTGCCAATCATTAGCGGACCGGAGTTCCGCTGTGGCGATCCCTAACCAGGAAAAGCCGAAAGACTCAACAACTGGCAAATACATTAACAAAGTTTAAACAATGTGGATTCAAGCAGAACTGTTTGGAAAAGTTTAATCATGATACATGCACTTTTTCTTTCTCTTTCTTTCTTTTTCTTCGTTTTTTCCCATGACAAATGTTAAAGTAGTATGGGTACCAGTACAAATACTTGAACTAGTTGTTGTTGTTGTTGTTGTATCTTTTGGCTTTTCCCAGTTAGGGGTCGCCACAGTGGAACTCCGGTCCGCTAATGATTGGCATTAGATTTTTACGTACAGAGTTGCCAGCCCTGATGCACAGCCTTCAACGAAAGTACGCCCATTCACGCATGTCTCCACACAGAAGAAGCTTTAGCTGAGAATCAAACAGGACAACGTCTTACTGTGAGGCGACAATGCTACCACAGCACCACAATACTTGAACTAGTATGATTAAAATATAAAAGGTAAATGCTGGATAATGATAAGGTAAAGGGCAAATAATAGGCAAAAGGTGTGGGGATTGTGCAATACAGTTCACAGTAAATAACGGCATTAAATCATATTGTAACTAAGGGGTTCTGTGAAGTGGTGATTTCAAAACTGCCAACCAATATGTGATGACCGTCCACTGGGCCAGCCTCAATCCTTATCACTGGCACCTGTGGGGAACGTTCACTGAGAGGAAAACAGGTACACACACTATCACCAGATGCATCAAATACAATCAAGCACAATTTCCCTTAAGAGCACACTGGGAACAAAGTCAGTCCGGGGCTGGTTTCTCCCTCTTTCTCCAGAACCCCAGTAAGACTCACCATTGGCGCAGCTATAGAGTTAAGTCCTTAGCCAGGGTTCCAAGCCAAGTCCTCCAACACTCTCTGCCCAACCAGTACTTTGTGTCCCTGCCCAAGTAGCAGACATACACACTCTTTGTGATTTGATTTGCACAGACACACACCTGGGAAAGGCTGGCACAGGTTTACTAGCTATGCCCCCTCCTTTTCAGACTATAAGGTAGTTATCACTGCCACCAGAACCCCTCGCCAGCTACTTTAAGTCCCTTACAAGGGTACCCAATATACTGAGTGAAATTAATATTAATACAAATAGTAGTTTGACCAAGACCAAGTGTATTAGGAGTAGCCCACACAGTGTCACCAAATAAATATGCAAAAACTCTCAACACTTAAATATCTCTGCAAAGGTCAGCCACAATGAAAGGTTTAAATATACTTAATAATAAATAATAAAAGAACAAGAAAATATTAAGTATAATATTCACAGTGACATCAGAGTTCAAATTACAGGAAATATTTAAAATAACATTGAAGGACAGGCTCAAACAAATAAAAAAAATATCTAAATTAAGCTTCAATATATTCCTGACTGAATATAAGAGAATGACTATTCTCTAATAACTTACTTAATAGAGCAAGGCAGATGATGTGGTGAATGAACCTTCATGTTGTTAGGCCCAAGACAGAATACATAATGTTCTGTCTCACTAAGAGACTTCTCAAAATATTATCTAAAATATTACCTCTGGGATAGCTTGCAGAATGACATCATTTCTGGTCATCTGACTTCTAGTTCCCATGCAAAACCTCATTGCTGGAAACTGGCAGGATTTAGCACCTACCTGTAAAAATACACACACAAGGGCTTTTGCTCAAATCTGTAGCAGGTGCTGGAAGTCATAAACCAATTGCATACCTCCATGCTTCCACAGTAGTAATTAGTTCACCCCAAAGACAGTACAGAAAGCTTCCTAGTACAGACTTTGTGTCTCTGGCTGCATTGAAACTTGTGAGATAGCATCTTTATGGTCTAGCCTATAAAATTATTTAATTTCAGATATATTTTAAAATTTGCTGAACTGAGGTTAACCTCCTATTTACCAGTTTCCACTGTTAAAACATATACATTTAAGCAGTTACAATGGTGCATGTACAGTTCTCTTCTCACCAGTAGGGCACACAGTGGATACACTCCTAACACAAGCACTTTACAAATACCTTTTCAACAGAAACATCTGTACAAATCAGTTTGATATACACATGACATACAGTTCTAATACATTTGTAACACAAGCATATTATATAAATCATGTTGATATTCACAAATGACACACAATTATTTACAAAATTCTAGCTAGCTGTGCTGGCAGTATCTCCTTTCATCACACCTCTACCCCACTTTGAAGACTCAAGCTAGTTTTTCAAGTGCCCCTTGAGAAGCATTGATTGAGAGGACTAAGCCTATCTGGGAATACATTACCCTATACTCTGTCTTGAGATCCCAGCTGCCTTGGCATTGCTGACCTCAGTACAGTGCTGCACTGTCATATCATATGCCTGCAACACTAGGTTCAACTATACTAATTTGGAATTTTGCTGGCTTGTTTACTGTAGCCATAGATCCCCCTTAGAATCCTCCTGCCTTCTACAGCAAATACTTAGCACCAGGGCCTCCCTATCATGGTAATGTTTCATCATGTTAACATAGTGCAATTTGTGCCCCTACCTCCTGCCTAACAGTTCTACCATGTAGTTAACATCACTGACCTTCCCTACCACTTTGAAGGGTTCCTCCCAAGCTGCCTGCAGCTTATTGTATCTGACAGGAATGAGAACCATAACTTGCTGCCTCACAGCATACTCTCTGGCTCGAGCATTCCTGTCATACTAGACCTTTATTTGCCTTTGGGCTTCTGCCAGGTTCTCCTGGACCAAGCCCATGAGTTTCCTGAGCCTTGTCCTGAGGTTTAGGACATATTCCACAACAGATTCCTTGTGGGATTCACAAACACCCTCCCACTCATCACAAATAAAATCTAGAGGTCCCCTTACCCTATGCCCATCAAAAGATGAGAAACCTGTGGATTCCTGGGGCACCTCTTTGTAAGCAGTCAACAATGGGGCCAATATTTGTCCTACTCCCTCTTAAACTCTTCAGCAAATGCCTGTAGCATGGTATTTAGTGTAGAGTTTAACCTCACCACCAGACCATTAGTCTGGTGGTGGTAAGGGGTGGTCTTTAGGTGCTTCACCCCACAGCACTCCCACAGACAAGCCAGCAGGTCTGACTTGAAATTGGCACCTCTGTCAGTCAGTACTTCTCTTGGGAAATGTACCCTGTTGACAATCTCTACAAAGCATTTGGCACCTTCTCTGCCTCAATGGAGGACAGAGCCACCACCTCAGGGTATCTAGTAGCATAATCTATTACCACTAGGAAATACGTCTTCCCTGTGGAACTTGAGGTGTTCAGAGGCCCCACAATATCCATAACTACCCTCTGAAATGGCTCCTCTAACACAGGCAAGGGCATCAAAGGAGCTTTGACCTTGTCTCCTGCCTTGCCTACTTTTTTTGGCACTGCTCACAGGTCTTGTAGTACCCTGTTACATCCCTGGAAATCCCAGGTCAATAAAAAATTCTGCATAATATGTCTTTTGGTATGTTTTATGCCCATATGACCTGCAAAGGGAATGGCATGGGCTATGGCTAGAAGTGCCAGATGGTAGGCTCTAAGCACTACCGACTGCTGTATTTTCTCACCTTCTAGCCCTCCCTCTGGGGTCTACTCTCTATACAGTAACCATTTGTTCCAGTATACAGATTCCCCTTTTCCTTGAGAAAGAGGCACCTCCCTAACTACCTCCCTCTAGCTTTATAATGTAGGGTCTGACAGCTGAGCCTGTGTCAACTTTCTCTTTCAACAGGAAATCTGGTATCCTCTGACAGCAGTTCCTTACTGTCAACCTGGGTACTACTACTCACCTCTGCCCTTGCAGTCACTCTGTCTAAGGGAACATCAGTACCCACCAGCAGCTGTGGCTCACCTTCAGTCTCACTGCCACAGGGTAGCTCCCTCCCTGAGGTAGCCACCTCACCAGTTCTGTTTTCAAGTGTGCAGTCTGTCTGGGTCCCCACAGGCTACCAGACCCACATGCCTGTCTCCAAGCCTGACTGCTTGCAACTGCATGCACACAAGGTACTACATTATCAAAATCATTCCCTATCAGAACATCTGCAGAGATATCCTCAAACACACATACTTGCTTGCTTCCTTTTCATGCTCCCAGTCAAAGTGAACCCTAACCAAAGGTATTTGGAATGGGGTCCCTCCTAAAGCTTTGACTGCAGTAGACTGCCCAAGCAAGTAGTCCTCCTCTTTAACCACTGCAGGCTTCACAATTGTTAGGTCAAAGTGTCTCTCTTAGCAGTGGCCTGCTTCCCATCTACTAAGACAGGATATAACCTCTTGTGGCAGTTTGGTACCCTTGTTGTCACCAAACAACTTACCACTGGCATTCTGTTATTCCTACGTGCTGGCTCCCCCACCTTTTCTTCCCCACCATGCCTCAATGGACATCTATATGCTACATGGCCCCACTGTTTACATTTAAAAAATGTAACCCTTGATCCTGGCCATGTACCTGAACTAGTGGCTTCCTCTGTTACTGGTGGACTCTACTGGGGCAGTTTAGGCTGCCTTCCATGGGATCCCCTATACCAATGTGCAGTACTGAGTATTCCTTTTCTGTGCAGTGATGCCCTTCTTGCTAAGTAGAGATCCCCAGCTCATCTGCAGTGTTGCATTCCCTATCTGCCAACCAGATTCTCATGTTCTCAGGCAAAGTGCTAAGGGCTTGTTCCCTCACCAAAAGGTCTGCCAGCCCTTCAGAAGTGGTGACCTAACACCCACTCACCCACCTATGGAAATAAGTGCTTAACTCAGCAATATAATCACACACACTTTCATCTGCCTTGTGTCTATGCTCACAAAACCTTTTTCTATAAGCTTCAAGTGTCAACTTAAAACACTGTAATAAACAGTTCTTTATTTTGTTATAGTCTAAACAATTGATATCAGACAATTTAGAAACATTAGTTATGGCTCTACCGTGGAGTAAGGAGGTGCGGAACTGTACTCAGAGCCCTTGGTCAGCATTATACTGTATGCATACTCTTTCAAATATATGAATGAAACTATCAAAATGATCACCTTCTTAGTAGTGAGGAAGATGTTTACTGGCCTTTTTTTGCTTCTGGGGTATGGTTACTCCCTTCTCCATTACCTCCATGACCCCGGTGAAGAGTCAGAATTCCTTTTTCATGTTGACTCTGCCTCTCATTTTCTACAGCTTCCAAATGCTGCAGGCTCTCTGCTGATTCTAGTTCCAAACATTTGGCCTCCAGTTCAAGTCTCTTTAACTCCAGATGGATTTTTAAGTCCTCTGAAAAAAAGTTGAACTGTCCATTTTCTGAGAGCTGTACATCCCCAGGGCCAGTCTGGCAGTCTTCCTGATTGCTGGTCTGTGATGCAGCTGTGATTAAGGCTGCTATATATTTCTCTTTAGTCAGGTTGGCATGCACCCATTCTTTTGCTTAGCACATCTCAGCCAACTGGCTACTTGTCAACTTGCCACAATCCTCTGCTGACATCTTTGCCTGCTCTCCCTGACTAACTAAGCTAACAAAAAATAAATAAAACTACTGTGATATGAAACTCTGAATGTTCACCGTGTGGCTGCTTGAGAATGCAAACACCTTCTTTAGTGACCACTGCTTACAGGCTACAGGAGTTCAATATCCACACCACTGTTTACTAATATGTGATGTGATCCCACCACTGCCAACCAATATGTGATGTGGATAATCCATCACTGCCACCAATATGTGATGTGGAAATCCCACCACTGCCAACCAATATGTGATGACCCTCTACTGGGCCAGTATTCAAGGAGCCTCAATCATCACCACTGGCACCTGTGGGGAATGTTCACTGAGAGGATAACAGGTACACACAGTATCTCCAGATGCAGACATGAAAGGTTTAAATATATTTAAAAATAAATAATAAAATAAATATCTTTCACAGTGACATCAGGGTCCTTCTTGTTGTCAGGCCCAAGACAGAATACAAAATGCTCTGTCTCTCACTAAGAAACTTTCAAAAATAATAAAAATATTACCTCTCTGGGAGCTTGCAGAATGACACACTATTTCTGGTCATCTGACACAAGGACTTTTGCTCAGACCTATAGCAGGTGCTGGAAGTCATAAACAATTGAGTTCACCCCAAAGACAATGCAAGCTTCTTAGTAGTAGAGACTTGTGTGTCTCAGGCTGAATTGAACCTGTGAGATAACATATTTATAGCTTAGCCTGCCTCTGGTTTAATTAGATACATTTTTCAACAGAAACATCTGTACAAATCAGTTTTATATACACATGACATACAGTTATAATACGTTTGTAACACAAGCATCTTATATAAATCATGTTGATATTCACAAATGACGTATAATTATTTACAAAATTCCAGATAGCTTTGCTGGTAGTACCTCCTTTCATCAGAGGCCCATTTTTGAAAGAATTAGCATATCCTTTGTTTTTCAGGTGGAGAATATTATTATTATTATTATTATTATTATTATTATTATTATTATTATTAACCTTTGATTACTGGGAAATTCCGACTGGGTAGGAACCTATTTTCAGTGGAGGCCCAGGGGAAAAAAGCTCCAGTGTATTACAAAATATTTTAAGAACAATAATTTTACAGTCCTCAAAACTTCTACAGTTTAAATAATTATACTAAATTAGACATAATATGAAAACATTGGTTAACAATAGATACAAGTTATATGATGATGACTTAATATTTAGAGAAATCTTACCCAGTTTATGGAAAAATTTAAGTTAAGTTAGTATAATACAAACAAGAATTGCCATACGAAGTGAGAGAAAAGCAGGCTTATGGAATATTTAGAGAAAAAGCCAGGGCAGAAAAAATGATAGAAGTAATGAAGTGGATGAAGAAAGGAGAGTAGGGAGGTGTAAGGTATGAATAAGGACTTGTTCCCATTTACAGATAAAGTTTATCCTGGTATTGAGTAAGAACAGACACAGCTTTTGGCTAGAAAGTCTTTTAGAAGGGTTTTGAAGAATGGGAGGGAGGGTATTGACCAGATGAATACAGGTAAGGTATTCCAGGCCTTACTAGCATGGTACAATTTATTTATTTATTTTATTTTACATTTGTTGACCAGGCTAGTTTAGCTGGATACATGTCCATTTTCAGTAGAGGCCCAGGGAGAAAAGCTCCAAAAAATAAAAATAATACATACATACTTTAAGAGGAATAACAGATAAAAAATATTAGCTGATAAAAATGTATAAATAGTAAAAAATGGAGTTGTTACATAAAAAGCAGTTGTTACAAAAAACATGTTTTTTTTTTTTGTTTTTTTTTATATCTTTACGAAATACATTAGTCTTATCAAGGATAGAAGTATCAGTAAGAATCAAGGGCATTGTACATAAGATACAATATCCATGTAATCATACATATTATTTATGATGACATGGTATTATGATTGTTTAGGTAAAAATTATAGAGTAAGGAGTAGTTGTTAGTTAAGAAGGAGAGAGGTTAGTCAGGGTTAGTACAGGAGCATAGCCAGTGTGTCTTTAGGAATAGCTTTAGATTCTTTTTAAAGAGTGAAAGAGAAATTTGTGATGTGAGTTCAGTGGGTAGTAAATTCCATAGCTTTCCTATGGAGTTAGAGTATAGGGAGTCACCTGCTGAGTGAATGGATCTTGAAGTATTGATCAGTAGTTTATCTGAGGAGTGTAGGTTATTTTTATTATTATTATAAGGTGTAATGATAGTAGAGAGTATAGGGATGTTGGTGGGTTTATACAGGGCCTTGGGGACTATCGGGAGCTGTAGAAATTTAAGCTGATTGTGAAATATTAACCAGTCTAGTTGTTTTAAATTCAGACAGTGATGAGTTCTGAAAGGGGAGCCTGTGGCAAATCTAGCAATATTATTATAGGATCTGGCCAGTTTGTTGAGGTTGTTTTTAGAAAGGTTAGTATATATGGGGGAGGCTTAGAATAAAGTTGAGATTAAGTGGGTTCTGGCTGTAACACTCCTAGCTACTGGAGTAAGAAAGGGCTTAATTCTGTAAAGGGATCCCAGTTTTTTGTTCACTGATTTTATTGTGTTGTTTATATGGGTATTAAAGTTGAGGTTGTTGTCAATTGTTATTCCTAAGAGTTTAGTGGTTAGGTTGAGAGAAATGGTGCCGTCATTTGATATAAGTGTGAGATGTATGGGGGTGGATTTTCGGGTTGGTTTAAAAAGTAAGAGTTTAGTTTTTTGGGGGTTAAGAAGGAGGCAGCACTTTAAAAAACATTGTTCTACAGTATTGAAAGCTTTTTGGGTAAGAGATTTAAGTTCAGTTTCAGAGGAGGCTGAACAGATAATGGTAGAGTCATCTGCATATTGAATGCAGGTGGTGTTTGGTACTGCTGCTTGTAGGTCATTAATATAGATGGAAAAGAGGAGTGGACCTAGAATGGATCCCTGAGGAACACCGAGGGAGACAGGTAGGTTATCAGACAGTGTATTATGCCACAGTACAGCCTGCTGATGGTTTTCAAGATAAGATTTAAACCAGTTCATGGTTAGGGGATCAAGTGAAAGGGATTTCAGTATGTGCAGGAGAAGTTGGTGATTAACCATGTCAAAGGCTTTAGATAAATCAATGAAGACTGCAGAGGAAAGAATATTTTTGTTACAGTTTTTGTTGATGGTGTCTGAGAAGGATAGTAGGGCAAGTATAAACAATGTCCAGTAAATTTGAAAGATTCATGGACAAACAAGAGTTTTTGGTCATTGGATCATAATGACCAACTGGGAACACAGTTATGCTGAATGTTATTTAGTGCTGGAAAAGCAGATGGATGCTGGATAATTTTATAGGTGGTAAGAAGGTGGTAAGAAGCTGTGTATATGTTTGAGGTAGGTGTAACCAATTTAGGCTTTTTAGTGATATGCAGTCAGGAGTTCTGAAAGAGGTATTTAATGCAAACTTAGCAACTTTGTTACAGCATTGTTCAAGTTTTAATTTTTTGTGATGCCTGGAGGGTAATACAGATGGGAGCACCATAAAGAAGTGTAGGGAAGAGATAAGTAGTGGCAAGGGTAGTTTTAGTGGCGTTGGTGTAAAAGTTGTTGTCTCTGTAAGTATCCCTAGTTTATGATGAGTCTTTCTTATGCAATTTTGTATATGCAGGTTGAATTTAAGATTATCATCCCTAATAGTTTGCTATGAATAGTGACATTGATGGTTGCATTACCAAAATAGAGGACTTTACATTTTGTTTTTTTCATGACAGAGGGATTTGGGGAAAACATAGTGGCTTAATTATTCAGAGCTAAACATGAATTGTGAGTTACAAAGCCATGTTTCAGTGTTAAAGCTTCCTGAGTAATTTTTTGGAGGTTTGCCATGCTGTCAGATGTACAAATGATTGTGGAGTCATCTTTATACTGTATTAGAGAGGCCTGTTGAGGGTGTTGGTGAGAATGTTAATGAGGAGGGAACCAAGGATAGAGCTTTGTGGTACATCATGGTGACTGGGAAGTATGGAGGGAGGACAGAGTGCCATTCTCCTGACTGATACCTATTGGATCGATAGCTTTTGAACCACTTGAAGTGCAAGTTTGCTGTGAAGAACTATGCTGAAGGCTTTAGACAGGTCTAGAAATAAGAAGGAGACTAGTTTGCCATTATCTCTAGCTTTATTGACTATCTATGTAAGTTAGAAGTGCAGAGTTAGTACTATGGGGATGATAGAAGGAATCTCACCTCCAGGTTAGTTTATAACAGACAGCAATCAATTTATAGCTAGCACAAAGTAGAACAGGTTTTCTTTCATTTCCTGAATGCAAAAACCTGTCAGCTAGGGAGATGAAGTAACTGGTACATACAGTGTAATCTATTGGTCAAGAGACTAATATGAAGTTGGATATTACAGCTACTTTCCAGCACAGGCAGGAATGTATTTCACTAGATGAAGTTAATACACAGCAAGAGTCTTCTAGTTAAATTTGCTTACATTGTACAATGACAAAATTTTCAGTGAAAATGCCACTTTGGTGGAATGAAGGGTTGAAGACTATGACCCAAATGACTTGGTTTGATTAGTGTCTCTGACAACTGACAGAGTGGCAGGGAGAGATGGGGGTGCCTATCTTGGAGGCAGAGTGGTATGTGGGTGTCTCTAGATGATGATTATTCCTGATGGAGAACAGGGACAAAGCCAGAAGAGGCATGGTCAGCAGGAGCTGTGGGGCTTGGCTCAGAGGATGTAGAGGCAGGGTGATATGCCATGGATCCTCACATTGCACACTCCTCAAGGACCACACCACACTTCTGCAAGGAGGGAGGAAATAAGGTTAGACCATTAAGTCCCTCCCTGGATGGAAGCTCATATGTCCTGATCCCCATAGCCTGAGATTTGTAACTGGCTAAAGAAGATTACCGAAATTAGTCCAGGGATATAGAAGAGATGGTAGACCCAGCAAGGATGGGACAGAAGGGCCAGCTCAGTAATAATGAAGGAAAGATAGGGTAAAAAGGAAAAAAATGTCAGTGCAAATGTTTGGGAGTCTGGCCTTTTGGCAGAGCTGCTGCAGTATCAACTTCGGATACAGTGACCACAGCCTATTGTACAATGACGAAATTCTTAGTGAAAACATTTGGGAATTGAACCTTGTCACGGAGCTCCTGTAGTATTGGGGTAAGATGTAGTGACTACAGGCTATTGTACTATGAAGCAAGATGGTGACTGAATAGAAGAGAAGACAATAGGATCATAGGATCATAGGAGATTGCTAGACTATCTATGTTGAGGTCATTTTAAGCCTAGCCATTTCAACCCAATGTAATACCATAAAAGTACTAGTCAGCACCCAAGATTGCATTTACTGATGACTGCCCATGTCCAGGACCAGGAGGGTTGTGTGCACTATCCCTGGGTAAGAATTTACGGTGCCCCATCCACTCATCCAGGTTCCTCTTGAACAGTGTCATAGAAGTGCTCTGTTTCATATGAATTGGTAGCCTGCTCCAAAGGCGTGGCAGTCATTGGGAGATAAATTTATCCCTCCAGCATGTCCTATTTAAGCTGCAGGCCATATTTAAGTCCCTGGAATGGGTAGCCCTAGACCCATTTGATTTGTGGATATGCAGTAAGTTAATTAGTTTTGGGTCTTTAGTTGCTCTGTAGGCCAGGCATAACTTTCTCCTAAGAAGTCTATATGATACAGAGTATAGTGACAGGGACTTTAGTCAGTCTGTGTAAGGCACATGTTGGAGGTCCTTGTTCTTTGTGAGAAACCTCTGAGGTCTCTCTAATTGCTGCAGGTGCTTAGTACAGTACATACCGAATGGGGAGTTATAATCAATTATGAGCCAGATAAGTGCAGAGTGTAGGGGGGGTTATAACTTTTGCTCTCAAGGTGATGCCTTTGCTAATCAAGTGAGCTGTGTGGAAAGCTTTCTTTACAATGGTAGACATGTGTTGGTTGAAGTTAAGGCCACGCTCAATCTGTGATGCCAGGTCCCTTACCACTTCATGGGTACTAAGGGTATTGTTGTTGATTTGATAGTGTCAGGGGACATTGTTTGTGCCAAAGGGAATGATGATGCATTTCTTTGCATTCAGTTTGAGACCATGACTAATACACCAGTTGTTGGTCTGTGTGAGACCCTTCTGGAGTATACTGACATCATTTGGAGATTCAATGATGGCATCAAGTTTGCAGTCTTCTTCAAACCTGGTCAGCCACAACCCTTTAGTTTTGACCTGAACATCTGAGAAGTATATACCAAACACTAGGGGGCCCAGCACTGACCACTATGGCAGCCCGCTAGTAACAGGTCTCCATGCTGATGTGAACACAACAACTTTGATAGCGTGTGCCTGGTTTGTGAGCCAGTTGGCAACCCATATTGCAACAAAGGGGTTTGCATTCAGTTTGCTAAGTTTGTTGGTAATACCTGAATGTGGGATTTGCCAAGTCAAAGTATGCTGCGTGCACAGATTTGTCCATATCAATAGCCCTGGTCACACTTTCAAAGAAATCCATCAAATTTAACAGACAGGATCTGCCCTTCACAAAGCTGAATTGTGTAGGATCTAGGGTTTTGAGGTCACCTACGTCTTTATTTATGAGGTCCATAATAATACATTCCATGGCATTACAGATGAGGCTGGTCAGGCTTATGGGTCTATAATTCCCCAGGTCTGTTGCTAGGCCACCTTTGTGGAGGGGAATAACTCTAGCTGTTACCATTCCGCAGGAACAAAGCCAGTGATTAGGCTATAATTGAAAAGGGTACTTAGTGGTGATGCTAGTTCATGTTTTAGCCTGTTTAGAAGTCAGCCTGGGATGTCATCTGGTCCCACAGAGGCCATCTTTTTTGCCTTGGACAGGGCTTTGAGGATCTGTTCTTTAGATATGTAAGGTGGGGGAGGGTTTGTAGTAAGTTAGGAGGGGATAAGGGAGTGAAATGTTCGCCAAACCTATCTGCTAGCAGGTTCACTTTCTCTGTGCGGTCAGTGTGTGTGATACTGTCGACCATCAATTGTGCACATGCTTGGGTCCTACCCTTTAGGTTACATACGTAGCTGCAAAAGGCCTTATGGTTATCCTTGGCACTGCTTGCTAGGTTTCTCTCAAAAGGAGCTCTTGAAGGATTTGACAAGTTGTCTTATTTGCCTGTTAAGGCTGAGGAGGGTGATTTTCCATTGTTGGGTCTTTGTCTTTGTTTTCTTGGACAGCAACTATTTGCATTTATTGTGGAGTTTATTGATGCTGGAAGTCCACCATGGCAGCTTGATTTTACTTGGGGCTCTTGCTTTGAGTCTATCTGGTACAGCCAAGCAAGTGATTGTAGAAGGCACTAGTGTACGTTTTGGTGTAGTTACCTCTTTCAGCTTTGGATGGGGCTTGGAATGCATTTACACCTTCATCTAGAAGAGTATAGTTTGCCTTGGGGAAGTTATTTAGTCTGATTTTACCCTTTGTGAGTTCTGGTGTTAGTTTCAGTTTGAAGGTGCCTGATTTGTGGTCAGTTTTAACTAATGAGGGTCCAACAGTTGCAGCAGTGCACCTAAATGACATGTTGGTGAGGACCAGCTCTAGAATGTTTGTTCCTCTTGGCGGAGTATGGACAATTTGCTCCAGGGCATTTGAATTCACAAAGTCAAGGAACTTTTGTCTTAGCGAGTTTGGGCTAGAGTAGGTTTCCCAGTTGATGGTAAGATAATTGAAATCCCCCTTAATGAGTGTATTTGGTAAAATTTGGATTGTCTTCAGTTTGGTTAAGTAGGTTTTGTGGATGTTGTGACCCATGGAGGGGGATCTATAACTGGCTAGGATTTGAATGGGGGTCTTACCCACTGTAACTCGAACCTGGAATAACTCCATGGTATTATCCAGTCTAACTAGAAAGGAGGTGAATTTATCTTTAATATAGATTGAAACACCACCTCCTTTGGTTTTAATATGTTCATTCTGCAGACTAAAGGTATGGAAGGCATTATAACCTTGCAGGGCCGGGGTAGTCTCTGAGGTCTTAAAACAGATTTCTGTGACTGCATAGACATCTACATCTTCTAGTGATAGAAGTGCTTTCAGGGAGTGCAGTTTTTGGTTTAAACTCTTAGCATTTACCAGCATAACCCTTAGTGTGTTCTGATAGGTTAATTTCATGTCAGTAATGTTATTTTTGAGACCTTGCCTAAAAAGGCACTATTGGGAAGGCAAGAGACTTTGCCAGCAGCCAAATGCCTAGGGGTGCCAGGTGCAAACCGTCTCTGACAAAGCAGCAATGTTTGTCAACCATGGATTCTCAGGCAGAGAAAAACTGGATTCCCTTGCGTTGACACCAAAAACTAAGGCAATTATTGAAATCAATCATGCTTTTGTTTATACTTTGGCATCATTCTTATGCTGCTCAAGCCTAGGGACATACCTGCCTGGGACACATACTCAGAAAGCTCGACCATGTCTCTCTTCATATAGTCCAGCAAGGTACATATCAGGTCATTCACACCAACATGAACTAGGACAGAGTCATAATGGTACTTGTTGCTTAGAGACCTGAGTGCATGTGTGATTTGGTGAATGCTGGCACCTGAGAGGCAGCTGACTGTGACTTTCTCCTTGTCCAATCTGGTCAGTAGGACACCTGTATGTTTCACTATTGACTGTCCAATGGCAAGAAAGCTTGGTTTTTGAGGGTTGCACCTTACAGGCCTGGTGGGTGAGATGATCACGCTGGTGTTGTTATCTGTCATGGGTGCTGTGGAGACTGTGTTTTCTGTAGCAGACTTGTGTTTTGGAGGTCTCTGTGTTCCAGTAAGTTTTTCGAGACAACTTCCACGTATTACATGTTTGATGTGTAGTATGTCTTTGCGTACTGGTATGTGTATGAGTATTGGTACTTATGTGAATATGTATTGGTGGGTGAGTTGACAACCTTCTCTGTGTTACTGTTTTGAGTGAGATAGAGCATGGATTCTAGATTCTTCTTATTTGGAAGCGTTAACCACAGAGTGTGTATGATATTAAATAACCTTGGGGTACATGGCCTTTTGAATGGTTCCACTTCATCCAACATGGTTGGTAAGATGTTGTGGTACTCTGTTAAGTTTTGGCAGCATAGGTGAATTAGGTGTATGTTTTGAGAAGTGTACACAAGCTGTGCTTACTGTGCTTCATTGACTGGAGGAATAGTTATGATTATGATTCCTAAAATGGTGGATAAAAGAAATGTTGTATCTCCTTGAATACTGATGGTGATATTGGTAGGTGGTAGAGATGATCACTTGGTCAAAGAAGGGCAATAATAAGAGCTGGTGGAATATTAAACATTTTGACCTTGATTATGAATAATGACAAGATGAGTGGAATAGATAACAACCCTGAATTATAAGCTGACCACAGGACAGAGAAGTAAATTTATAATGACAACTGAGATCTGGTCCAAAAACTGCACAAGGTTTTATGTAGCTTAAAAATGGACCGAGAACAGTGGTAAAGTGACACAGGGAGGATTAGAGTATGTATGCATTATTTCCCAAGGGTCATGTGCTGTCTTAAAGACAGGTATAACATCCTCCCACCTCACTACTACTGTTATATACCTGACCAATGTCCATATCACTTATTCCACTTCCTGGTCTTTTGGCAGATGGGCATGCAGATGTTTATGGGAGATGTTACTGTATATGCTAACATGTTACCTGGGGCAGCTACATGCAGCTTATCATGGCCACTGGCAGTTTTCTGGCATGCACTGATAGTGTCTAACACACCCTAGCATGTGCATGTTTTTATGTCAGCTGTCCACCTCCAAAATTACCAGAGGCTGCTGTACAAAAGTATGTATTATAGCCTCAACGAAAAATATGCAGATCTGTATTCTCCAGTGTAGAAATGCAGGGAGCCGATATTCTTTATAGGCTGCTTTCCCCACCTCTCCTCCAGCATGTTGGAGCAGAAGGAGCCGCATGAAAACTGTAAGGAAATCTGGAAGAAGATGTCTGCATCACTAAACAAGACAACAAGCACAGTGATCACATTGCAGAAGGAAATACTTGGACATATCAACCAGGGACCCTTGTTGAGTGTCAGCTATATACATACATGCAAATGTATATAAAGCTGAATTATGGCTTTACATAGTAGCATAGTATCAATAGTAAATGATATGTTCATATCCATTGCAAATGAAAAAAAAAACAAGGAATGTAAGAGATGTTACAAGCAGAGTGGGGGTAACTTTGCTGTACTCAGACTGAGTTCCATATACACTGCCATTTATGTGTAATACTTGCGACCAGATACATGTGGATCTAGGCCATGAATGTCTACAGCTTTGCTTGCAGCTCCTGAGGCCTGTAGCACCTCATAGAAACTCCTGTGTGTATGCTATGGACGAATGTAGCACTAGCCAGTGAGCATGTTCATTAGGTTACAGTGCCACATGGATACACCTGTGAGTTTGAACTTTGATTTAATCAATATTGTGAGCAGCAAACCACACTCCAGCAGCAAATGGTGCTTCCTGAACACAAGAGCTGGTGCCCTTCAATGTTTAGCTGTGCTTCTTGGTGAGCAGCTTGTGGTGTCTTAGGGCACCAGAATGGACATCTTCAGAGCCATACAATGCTGAGTGATGAGCCACTTGTATTCCACCATGCTGAGGCTAAACATGAGTGCAGGTGTAGGTATGATTTATGTATCAATACAGTAATGTGTGTATGGAAGTGCTCTTCAGTAGTCTACATCACTTCATGGGCACACTCATGTCTCTCTCAGACCCCTCCCAACTTGTGTTCCACTGGACTGCAGAGCTTTTTGAGTACACCTGCATGTGCAAAATACTATGCCCAGCTTTAGCACTGTATGCTGACATATTCTGTGATGATACATTTGTGTTATTCATTTATTTGTTTATTTATCTTTTGTTGGCTGCATTAGCCCTACTTGGCCAGGGCATCCTTTCAGGTGAGACCAGAGGTACTGTTCATACTGATTAGGAGAAACTTGGCAAGGGCACAGGGGAGTTTACCCTTCTCTTTTCAATAAGTGGAATAGGATCTTTTGCATTCACCTAAACTGTCACTAGCCCAGGCAAATAGTACCATTGTTAAATGCCTCATGTGAAGGCCGGAGCATTCAGGAGTGCAGCACCTCCCTTATGCTGCCGTGTTAGTAATAAAAATTGAACCCAAGCATCTGGGAAGAAAATAGAACCCAAGCATCTGGGAAGAAAATAGAACCCACAGCCATATGATATTCTAGCAGCAAAGATGAGTGTGATACTTGTTGAGCCACTGAGCATGTGAAGAGTACAGCTCTATAAGCTTTACTGATGGAGGCCAGCAACTTGCACTCCATTTATTTTGTGCAGTACATGGTCACACAATGTGGTAAGTACATGCTGACCTGTGTTGTGAGTACTGTGGCTGTTGACCTATCAACTACATATGAGGAGCTCTTGCTCTGCATTAAATATGCATATACTGTGTGTTGTATACCACTATTGTATGTTTTTTGTATATTTGCAGATGTGA
This sequence comes from Protopterus annectens, assembly GCF_019279795.1. Taxonomy (NCBI): domain Eukaryota; kingdom Metazoa; phylum Chordata; order Ceratodontiformes; family Protopteridae; genus Protopterus; species Protopterus annectens. The sequence goes on from NC_056725.1 coordinate 1,834,405,818, forward strand.
TGCAGGTTCCCCCAACTGTACTTGTGCACAATAAACATATCACCTGTACCTTTGACCTCTTGCATTTGCATCATAAATCAGCACTGGTACAAATTTCAGCAGTATATGGGTACACATTCATTTCAAAATGGCATAAATAGATACAGATGGTACACAGGCATATTTCATTACAACATCCAGGTGTATGCCATGGGTATTAGAGTGCTGAGTAATGTTATGGCTACAATTCATGGTGCAAGTATGCTATGTCCACATAGCTATATATTTAATATATACTTATTGTCAAACATATTACATCTCACAAGTGTGAGACACTCATGAAAACAAAATGAATATTATTAAAGCTGTAGCTGTGTATCATTCAGGTTATCATAACACAGAATCACACATGATGTAGATGTGTTCAAGTAGTCTGTTCTACACCACATAGTTGATTCATACTTACATGTTATGTATGCCATACAGGTGCAGTTGCATATGTGCAAAATGGAATTCCAGTAAGGTACAGTTACGCAGGCAAATAGGTTATGTGTGTCTTTTTATGTTTTTCACATGTACTGTGGCAGCACACATACACTTAATCTTAGTTCTGTATAGCTCGTGTATATGTGTGTTTCCCAGTGACATTACACATACCGAATAGACATCTAACATTATGCATTCATTTATGTGTTTTTAAACCACAGAATGTGACCATTTATGGCAACTTGTGTGGAATACAGACAACATGTAACATGCAACATGCATGTTGTATGGTCCTTGATATGTAACACATGTACACACCTCACCATGTGACAGACAGTGGGATTTCCTGTTCTTGAGGAATTAGTTACAAGGTGATGGCCACCATACAGTCTTTTGGCACTGTTGTGTGTTTCTGGGATGCACATCAAGTATGCAGCTGTGCTATAGCTGCCACAGCATAGTATGGCGGGCAGTCTCTATGAGTTTCTTTGGAGTGCTTTTACTGTCTGCCAAATATCATATGTCCACTGGCATGGTGGAGGGTCAGTGCACACACACACACACACACACACACACACACACACACACACACACACACACACACACATATATGTATATATATGTAAGCCTCTAATGTGACATGCAGTCCGTGTGTGTGCACTGTCTCTCTGTATACACTGTCGCTCTTCTTGGTTTATAATTGAAGACAAACAGGCGGGGTAATTTGTTTATATGCTTTATTATATAGAAACACATCTGGATGGACAGTACGAAATATAAATGAACTTATTAACTGACAGACTACATGGACATACATGCTTACATCTCAACAGCTTACTACAAAATGGCAGTCAGGCTTGCAAGTGCTCAGTATTTATACACTAGTGCAAGTCCCTAGAAAGCTTCTTAAAGTTATACATACATTGATCTGTATCCTTCCTTTTAATGAATTGCCCACAGTATAATGACATTTTTAAAGAAACATGCAATTGTACAGACAATAAGAAATAAACCCAACATTCATGTCCAAGTTGCTGTGTATCTGCAACATGGTCTGGAAATGCAACCTGATTTAGAGATATATCAATCAGAACTGGGTTTAGCAATCGGGACAGTCATTGGTGAACAACTTGCTTCACGAGTTTTGGGATTTTTCTCAGGAACAGGGATATTTACTGGAACGTCCTCCGGAACTTGAGTGCTGGATAACTCACTCTGAAATATAGATAGGTATGATACTGCAATACAGCCTTGGACACCGGGATCAAATGTTTCCAATTCCTCCTGAATTATGCTCCTTGCAATTCCACAATGTATGATCTCAGATCTGGACATACACTCTTCACAACTCCAATCCAATCAAAACCTTTGGATGTCTGCATCCTTACTATCTCACCTTCTTCTAATGGCTTGAGGGGTGTGCTGGACTTGTCATAACACGTTTTCACTGATTGGTTGTTCTTGACACATGGAAACAATAATGAACTACTAATTGGTAGTGTGGTTCTGCTTTGTCTTGACAGAAGTCTCCGTACAGGTGAACCTAGATGTTTATCATGAGGAACATTTCTGAGTTTCAAGAGATTCAAGAAAACATCACTATTATCTTGTTTTGACTTCTCTAGTAATTGTTTTGTACTTTGAACTGCACATTCTGCCAAAACATTTGACTGCAGATACTCAGGGCTATTTGTAACATCAGTAAAGTCCCACCCTTCAGCTCAAATGATCAACTAAAGATGGACCCCTGCCCTCAAAAAAAAAAAATAAAGATATATAAAACTTTAATATATTGTAATAACTTTTTCTTTTTCACTAAACTGACTATTGTATATTGTGCTTTCTTTGTTGTCTTTAAATATTTCTGTTAAATTCTATGTAAAACTGACACTGTACCTGTCAATGTTGTTCTTGTTTTATTGGAGCTTTTCTCCCTGGGCCTCTGCTGAAAATGATCCCAGTCAACAAATGTAAAATAAATAAAATAAATAACTGCTGGCTTGTAAACTGTGTACCATTGTCAGAAATGACTTTGTGCAGACTGCCAAGGACTGCTAAATGACTCTTCATCTTAGTAATGACAGTACTGGATGCTAGATTAGGAAGTAGGTCAATCTCAAACCAATGTAAATACCAGTCTACTAACCCCAACTAATGCTGACCATTCCACTTGAAAATGTCTGTAGCTACTGTTGACCAAAGTAGTTCAGGAATCTGGTTTAGCTGAAGTGGTTCTTTCTGTTGGTGTGGCTTCGTGCTATTACATACAGAACAAGATAAAAGTACTCTCTCAATATCCTTTGGCATAGGAGGCCAAAATACTAGTCCTCTCACCCTTCTTTTGGTAGAATCAGTTCCTGGGTGGCCACAATGCAATATGGTAATGTACTCTGGTTGCAAGGATTTTGGAACACTCACTTTTGGACCTTTCATGATAATACCATTGTCAATCAAAATCTCATCTCTGTAGGGAGAATATGGTTGCACTTCTAATGGTAAACATGATTGCTTTGAAGGCCATCATTGACTGATAAAGTGGTTGAGCTTCTGAAGAACTGAATCTGTGGCTGTATGACTTTGAAGCTCATTAAGATGTATGGAAGAAAGATTTCTCACTCCCATGACTTCAAAATCAAGTTTCTCATTTTCATGCTGTTCAGTATTATTTCCTGGTGATCTGGATTAGGTATCAGAAAGATAAAGGAGTTTACCTTTTGTCAACAAGAGTGAAATTATACTTTTGCAGTTTCGACATCATGAGCTGCAATCTGGCAGGATCTGTATACATAGGCTTTCTCAAAATAGTGACTAGAGGATGGTGATCTGATTCGATCTGAATAGGTTTTCCATAAATATAATCATGGAACTTCGAACACACAAGGAAAACTGCCAAGAGTTCTTTCTCAATCTGCGCATACTGCATTTCAGTTTGGGTTAAAGTTCTGTGGACGCATAAGCTACTGGTCTTCCCTCTTGATGAATGACTGCACCAAGACCAAACTTCAAAGCATTACAAGAAAGAGTAACTGGTTTGTAAACATCATAGTATCTGAGAGTTGGTGAACTGACAGTTTTCTGTTTCAGGACATCAAATGCTCTCGGGTGTTGTTCTAACCATGACCAGGATACATCTTTGCATGTCAGCTCATTGGGCAGTGCTGAAAGTTGCCTCAAGTCTGGAATGAACTTACCTAGGTAGTTAATAATACCAAGAAAACAATGTAAGGCTTGAACATTGTCTGGAACTGGCATCTCAAGAATTGCTGTTTGCTTTGAAGGATCTGGTTGTAAGCCTGAACTGGTAAATAAATGACCAACATAAGTAACTTCTTATAGCCTGAATTTGCACTTCTGAATATTTAGCTTAAGATTCACTTCACATGCTCTTTCCAGAACTTTCTTAAGGTTTCTGTCATGCTCTGCTTCACCATTACCTCTTACTAGAATATCATCTACTATAATAGCACACGGATACCCAGAAAAATTTGCTCCACGCTGGAAGACTTTACTGGCAGAATTTATCCAAAATGACATCCTCAAAAATCTGTACCTGCCAAAAGTAGTACTGAAAGTAGTTAGCAATGAAGATTTCTGATCAAGCAAAATTTGACAAAAAGAACTTTTTGCACCTAAGACAGAAAAAAACAATGGCATTTGGTATAACAGCAGTGACTTCTTCGACTGTATGCATTGGATGATGATGTCTTTTCAGTGCTTTGTTCAAACCTCATGGATCAATACATATTCTGATATCATCTGAGCTTTTCTTATGAACTACGACCATGAAGGATACCCATTCAGTAGTAGATGACAAACCTACTGGACAAATCACACCTTGCTGCACTATTTTATCTAGCTTGGCTTTGACTCTGTTCTGCATAGCTACTGGAACTTTGTGTGTTGGCCTGACAACTAGGCTGACTTCAGGAGTTCATGAAGTACACATCTGGGAGTTTGCTTAGTCTGTCTTTGAAAAGATCATAGGTAGAGAAAATAGACTGGACAAAATTAGAACAGTGGTCTTTTAAACTAACACGGTGGACTTCCTTATTAAATGAAAGTAGTGCCATTTTCAAACTGTCTCTGAGGCCTAATAATGACTATACGTGCCTTTTGACTATGTAAAATTGCAAGTCATAGCTGTTCCCAGCAGAGTAATATGAAAGCACTACTGAACCTTCAGTCTGAATTTCTTCACCACCATAAGCAACAAGCTTCACACACTTTGCCAAATCAAGCTTCTCATCAGCAGATACTCTAGCAAATGTTTCTGCTGACATAACACTTTGAACCTGTGTCAACTTTGAGCTCTGTGGGTCTCCCATTTATCCGAACAGTACAAAATACTTCATTTTTTGCACATAAATCTAGTGCATTGACTGTTTCATTAAGCACTGACACACCATCAACATAAAAAGTAGGGTCACAACTTTCTAATTGATCAACTTGTCTCTTTGAATGTTCTCTTTTAATAAAAGAATGTCCCTAATTTGATTGACAAAACCTATTGAAATGATTCCTGTTATTGCATTTGTGGCACTGCTGACTAAAAGCTCAGCACTTTTCTCTTTTGGACTCATGATTGGCACCACAATTATGACAGTTGAATATGAAGTTAGGTGAGCATGTACCCTGACTCATGCCTGTTTACTGACTCACCATTGTGCTTCACTGAGACTGTGCACACTCTGGAATTTTCTAGAAAGCTATGGGGTTTCCCAGGGACTGTTAAAGGTCTCCCAGTAGCTGACATGTGCTAGGGCCTGTTTCTTTTAAGCAAGTGCTGCATACTATCAACATGAGTTTAAGAAGATACTGGAAGCACGCGTCTCTCATTTGTAAGTATATTTGTGTCCTTTTCTGTAAGCTCATATATCTGACAAATCTCAATGGCCTTATTCAAATGTAAATCACTGTCATGAAGCAAGCTCTTTCTCACAGCATCATCTTTAATACCACACACCAGTCTGTCTTTTATCAACTCATCCCCTAAATTGCCAAATCTGCAATTTTAGCCTTGTTCTCAAGTCAGTTATATATGCTGCAAAAGTTTTCCCAGACTTTTAATCTCTTGTGTAAAATAAGTGCCTTTCCATTGTAATATTAATTTGGGGGTTACACATTTTTCTAAATTTCATTTTAAGCACTCAGGGTCTTCCCTTGACTCAGCCGGTACCACTATATGGTGGCTTCCCCCTCCCATGAAAATGCAGCAGGTGTATACACAAATTAATGCTCTCTTTCTATGGCTTCTGAACCAGCCAGATTAAGCAGAATGAATGCCTTTGCATGGTCATCTTTATCAGAAAATGCAGCTTGTAGCAAAATATCGTACTCTTGCTCACTCTCAAGTTCTCTGCAATATTATTATCAAATACAAGTGGAGCTGGTTTTCAAAATCCTTTAGCCATGCCAACAAAGTATGCTTAAACACACTGAAACTATGGCCTTTGTAATTCTGTACAAGCATACACATACATCCAGTACTTGTAACAACATTCAAATGCACAATAAACTCTTTGAAATACTGTAATTTGTGAAATATGCTTTGAATTGGCTATATTTTGTGAAATAACTGTACTGTAATACTGCACAAACATGCAAACACTTTGTACACTTCGGATATCTTGAATAGCTTTAGTTAATGAGAAAAAGCAGCACATAGCAAAAAAATGTGATTGTTTTCCTAATTTTATTCATTTTATGCAATTCGGACCTTATTTCAAACATTTTCAATAGTTATTCAAATATTTTTTCAATATGTCACAGTTTCAGACATTTCGTTTACTTAGAAATTAGAGTGTTTTGAGTGCTTTGTTTTATATTTTATATTTTATATTTTACATAAGAAATCATTTAAGTAAGCTTTGATAAGTGAAATACGTTTCTGACCTGTTTTTGCGAGTTATACATGCAGTAGGGATGATCCATTCCTCTATATTCCTCCAACATTAACCAAGTGCCTCTTGGTCCTGAATCTGGATTTCTGGATCCCATTCTGATACCATGTTACTCATCTTGGTTTATAATTGAAGACGAACAGGTAGGGTAGTTCATTTATATGCTTTATTATATAGAAACAAATCAGGATGGTAGCAGCAGTACAAAATATAAAACTGATTAGCTGACAGACTACACAGACATACATGCTTACATCTCAACAGCTTTCTGCAAAATGGCAGTCAGACTTGGACATGCTCAGTATTTATAGACTTGTGCAAGCCCCTAGAAAGCTTATTAAAGGTATGCATACATACTGATCTACACACATTATCATCTCATGGTTCCTACAGTGACAGATCAATATTATGTGGCTTTTCGCCTATGTATCAGACATGCTACATTCCAAGTCTGCACTCATCTTATATGGTCACCATTATGGCTCCATATTGCAGAGATCATGGATGCGCACCACTGCACTACAGAATGCTTTCACAGCTATATCTTTTATCTTGACAAGCTGCTAGCATTGCTGACAGTGAATATTTGTTTGATGTATTTTTTTTTGCTCCCATTCCCCAGATTGGTATTAAGTGCCCTCGCACTCATCTAGTCAATTTGTTTGCCCCTCCCAAGCCCTATGACACGTTTGTTCCTCCTAGGGTCAAGGGGTGAGTGGCAGAAGAAGTGCTATCATCTATCTTCAGGGTATCTGTTTCTGTTCATATAGATCCTAGCAGTTCCCTTGTACATGTCATTTATGTCCCAAGGGTTGAGTGCATCGAAGCCCATTTTATCATTATTGAAAATAATCTTTACACATCAGCTGGCAGGTGCCCTACATTATGCTCATTGTGTCATTATGTCATAGCCTAACATGTGGTGCATGGTATATACCATCAGGTGAAGGTTGTTATGCACCAGGTAGTACTGCCTTTGCATCAAGTGGATGTTTACACTCTAGAGGAAGGAAAGATGAATTGGTGAGGTTCATGATTTCCATCACTATGGCTAAATCAAGCAGATGTTTTGATTGCCCATGATGTACCCCTGTGACTCTGAATGTGCAGTAAGCTGTGGTAGTAGGGGTGACAAAGCTTATATTGTGTGGACAAGGGACTCTGTCACATGGGATGCTGGATCAGGACAGCTATTAGTGTTTAATGCCAACAGTAGAGTGCCTAGCCAGCCTGAGGTCACTACTGCAGACACAAGTCCACAGGGGATGTCATGTAGCACATCTGTGGTACGTGAAGGAACAGCATCCAGTGCTGGCATCTTGACAGTTAGCTCACAAATACCTTTTCCAACCTTCCTACATTTATGTACCTTTGCAGATGCCAATACGTTACCTAGGAATATTTTGCTATACAGAACTGACAAAACATGCCTCCCTGTTAGCTGCAGCAGGCAGGCCTTCATATGTTGTGGCTTTGGGTATATCAGCAGCAGTAAAAAGCCATAAGGTCAGGCTTCAGCAGGGATGGCTTGCAGACACTGGTGGACCTCCTACTGTTAGTTTCATGTTTTAATAATACTTTTGTGTTTTTTTTCAGTCCGTGCTTTAACATTCTTGCTTTTGCTTTTGTTCTTTTTCATCTTTATTATTTAATTTCAAAAATTGTGCATATAATGCAATGGTGTACATTTCAGCAGTTATAGACAATGTTATGGAATTATGTGCGCAGCACTCAGGTTCGATATGCACATAATGTCTGTGTGCCAGTCTTCAGTAGCCTGTATGTTGTGACTGGATTTCTGCATTGGTCATGTCCATTGTACCCATCTGTGTAGACATGGAATCTAAGTGGGTTCACTGATATGCCAGTGTGATCTAGGTTAAGTACAACAATAGCTGTGCTATAGGATGTCTTTTACTGGGTGTAGTACGAAGGGTTCATGCTCTAAGTTGTGTTTCCCTGATTTCTCAGATTTATTGATTCATTCTTAGCTGTATAACGTAAATATGTGGTCTCAAATGGAAGCAGACTGTATGTTCACAGTTACAGATGTTAGCCAATGTGTGACATAAATACATGACATATTATTTTTTCTGTGATCTCTGCAGTACCAAAATGTGGCAGATTATAACATAGTCAGTTGGATGTTACAATAGCTCCTTGTATGTGTATTGGTGTGGGCAGTGTCCAGGGTATTGCTTTTATATGTTGAAGTAGTGCCATTAGTCAGTGTAGTATTTTGCAGATATGCATAGATGTGAGTTGATGGCCCTGTTGGTTAAATACAACATTAAGGAGATGGATCAACTGCAATCTGAACTGAATATTTTAAATCAGAATTTAAGAAGAAATCTACTATTTAGAGTAAAATGAGTGGATTTTGACAAAATATTTAAACAAGTGAAATTATATACACAGGAGAGTAAAGATAGGAAAAATAAAAAAGAGTGATTACGACAGCCAAAAAGCTTATCTGAGCCCCAAAACTGCAAAGATAGTTGACCAACAGGGGAAATAGATGATGATAATAGAAATATGGATGCAATTACAATGAGATACCCAATATACAAGACCCTTTAGAATTTCTACCACTAAGGCAGTCAGAGACTCCTCAATCACCAGAACTGGCAAACAGGGAATCAAGGTGGAATGCCATACAAGGGCTGGATGAATTATAGTCAGCAAAATATCAACATGTACAAGTCTTTCAGAGGCTGAGGGAGAGCAAGGACTTAAAACTACAGATATGATTATTAAGATTCAAATATTGTATTTACAGATGGCGATTTTAAGTATTTAATTACAATGATTTGGTGATTAATGATACTTATTTCAATTTTTTCCAGCACTGGTAGAGTTTTTAATAGAATCTAGAACAGAAGCTGCAATTAAAAAAGGAATAAAAAAGGAATAATTAGTAGAGCATATAAAATATTGCATGATAACTATAAGACTCAGAGGAGGTTAGAAAGGATTGGGAAGAGAGATTGGATAAGCAATTCACAAAGAAACAATGGGAGGATATATGTATGCCTCCCAAATATGCAACAAAATGTGGAAGATTTAGGATTTTTGCCTGGAAATGTTTACATAGATATTTTATACCCCCAAGTAGGTTACAGAGAATTTTTTCCTCAGGTAGATAGCAAATGCTGGAGGTGTGACACTGAAGAAAAAAGTACTTGGGGACATAGTTTCTGGAAGTGTAGTGGGTTGGTGGACTTAAGGATTCCCTGTGGGATGCACTGTTGGCGGTGCTGGGTAGTGCGAATTGGTGTGAAGAGGGAGATGATTTTTCTGAGCTATGATACAGAAACAGAATTGCCTAGGCATGGTAAGGCCTTCCTGTGTCTAATAATGGTGGCTGCCAAAAAAACAATCACTAGAAATTATAAATCAAAATCTAAACCAGCTATACTAGAAGTAGTGAATATAGTAGCAGTAGCAGAGATAAAACAAATGGAATTGAGATCTTTAGAAAAGTGTAGGAGCAAACTACATAGGAAAATGGGAATTGTGGGAATAATACATAGAAAGGAGGAATAAGGTTTAAAAGGTGGCAAGACTTAAATGAGCTATGTAATGTTTGACTGAAAAGATTGGGTAGATTATAAGTAATGTATGATGTCTGCAACTTCTGAGTGTGTCTATATGGATTGTGATGTAAAATGCTTGCAACTAGAATTCTGTCGGTGTGGTTTGTTTTCCTTTATATAAAAGTATGATTGCCTGTGTTGTAAGTGATAGTTTAATAAAGATGTTTCTTGTTTAAAAAACATGTATCATAGGTTCATAGGTTCATAGGTTCATACCCTAGGGCATTTATAAGCCTAGCCAGAATGTGTTTGGCTTTTGACACCCATTTTAAATTAATTTTGCTATGCCCTTTTTTTGAGGTTAGTATACTGTGCCTCTGTCTAACAGTGACACAGAAGTCATACTCGGGGTAAACCTATGATCTCCCATCCACTCATCAAGATTCCTCTTGAAGAGAGTCAATGAGGGACTCTGCCTAACCTGGACTGGGATTTTATTCCAGAGTGAAGGGAGCCTCTGGGTTATGAATCTGTCCCTCCAGCATGTCCTATTTATTTCAGTGCTGAGGTTCAAGTCTCTCGAGCATGTAGCTCGATAGGATTTGGATTTTCTGAGGTGCAGCATGTCCATTAATTCCGGGTTGGACATGGCTTTATACATCAGGCACAGATCGCCTCTGAACAGGCGGTATGCCACTGAGTAGAGCTGGAGTTTCTTTAACCGGGCAGCATATGGCATCTGTTTGAGCCCTTTGATCCTCTTGGTGAGGTACTTTTGGGGTCTTTCCAGTTGCTGCAGGTGTCTGGTAAGGTACATCCCAAAAGGGGCATTGTACTCAATTATGGGCCTGATGAGGGATGAGTAAAGAGGCACGATGACCTCCCTGATCTAGATGTGAATCCCTTCATGATTAGGTGGGCTATATAAAATGTTTTTCTAACCACTTTGGCCACGTGGTTGTCAAATGAGAGATTGCTATCAACTTGGGTCCCCAGGTCCCTAATTGCTTCTTCTGTACTTAATGGATTACCACCTATGTGGTAATTTGTGGGCACTTTGTTTTTGCCAAAGGGGATGACTATACACTTTTTGGCGTTTAGCTTGAGGCCATGGCTCTGGCACCAGTTGTCTGTTTCTATGAGGCCCTTTTGGAGGATGCTTGTGTCGGCTGGAGAGTCGATTATGGTGCCCAGTTTGCAGTCATCTGCGAACTTGGTCAGCCACAATCCTTCCATGTTGGCCTGTACCTCCGAGAAATATATACTGAACAAGAGAGGTCCCAGGACTGAGCCTTGTGGGACGCCACTTGTAACTGGTTTGGAGTCTAACATGGCTCCAGCAATTCTAACCATGTGGGTTCTGTCCTTGAGCCAGTTTGCAACCCATCTAGTGACATAGGGGTTTATATTTAAGCTGGTGAGCTTATCTATAATGCCCGAGTGGGGTATTGTATCGAAGGCTTTTGCGAGGTCCAGGTAGGCTGTGTGGACCACCTTCCCCTCATCAATGGCCTTGGTGACTGTTTCAAAGAAATCAACCAGGTTTAAGAGGCAGGATCTGCCCTTAACAAAGCCGAACTGGGTAGGATCCAGTGTCTGTAGGTCCCCAATATCTTTATTTATGAGGTCCATGATTATCCTTTCCATAGCTTTGCAGACCAAGCTAGTCAGGCTTATGGGGCGATAGTTTCCGGGATTCGTTGAGGCACCACCTTTGTGGAGACGGACCACAGTTGCTGTACGCCACTCTTTGGGTACATATCCTGTAGTAAGGCTGAGATTGAACAGTAGTTTTATGTTTGGGTTTAGCTCTTCTTGGAGTTCATGTAGGACGCAGCCCAGGACACCGTCTGGTCCCATTGATGCTGTGTTTTTTGCTTTGGAGAGGGCGGCTCTTACCTGAGCATCCGAGATGTCAGGGGGGAAGCACTCTGCTGGAATAGATATTTGCCCTTTTGGTGGGGAGGGGGGGTTTCTGCTGAACCTGTCAGCTAGGATGTTGGCAATGTCTGTGGGTTCGGTGTATTTTTTGTCATTTTGGACTAATTCTGAGCATATCTGGGAATTACCACCCAGGTTCCTAACATAATTAAAGAAAGCCTTGTGATTATCCTTAGTGTCCTGTGCAATTTTTCTCTCGAAGCTGGCCTTAGACGATTGTATGAGTGCCCGTAGTTTTTTGCTAATACTGATCAGAGATGCCTTCCCTTTTTGGAATTTTGCTCTATCATTTAGTAGCTTCCTCCTTCTATTGTATAGCTTGTTTATGGCTGGGGTCCACCAGACAGGACGTCTGCCTTTGAAGGATTGGGTCTTGGTTTTATTTGGGATCGCATGATCCATGCATTCCTGAAGGTGTTCATAGAATGCGTTTATAAAGGATTCTGCAGTCTGGGCTGTATTTTCCACAGGCCCGGGGGCTTTGAAGGATTCCACCTCAGTTTTGAGGAGTGTGAAATTTGCTTGTTTGTCATGTTTGTACTATCATATAAGATGGATTTAGGTAAAGCATTATTAGAATTATAAACGAAAAGCGCTTAACTATTCTACTTTGTACGTGCCTTCCTTACTTAGCTGCTCAGAGATTTGTTTTTTTTAGTTTGTTTGCCTTGTTGTTTTTCCAGTCTGTTTATGGCGTCTGGGGCAGAAGTAGAGGATATCGGCACGTCTTTTGACAAAACGCCTGGTATTTTAAAACTGACTAATGAACCTAATGGTTCAATTCCAACTATCGACACCAATAAGTTTGAAACAGTAATTTCACACCTAGACTGTGTACTTGCACGCCTGGATAAACTGGAACGCCAAGTTGACACCCAGAAAATACCACTTCTGGCTGTTTTGGATGTTGTCAGAGCCAACGGCTCTACGCAAGAGGCTGGTGGAACTGAGCGAGGTTTAACCTCAAGTAATTCATCTTACAGTTGGCCTTGTGGTCAGAGGTGTATGTCGGTGGGTATAGGTGATGCCCAACCTTTGACACAAACTTTAGTACAACTTGTGATTAATTCTATGGATTGTAGGAGTAGTAACGACGGTGTGGCTACTATGTTGAATCAAATTCAAACCGTCGGATTAAAAGCAAAACCACCGTTATCGGATGTGGTTCAGTCTGACAATTCTTTTACTGCAGGTAATCATTTTAACTTTAGTAACTGGTTGGCCAACGGTTCGTTTTTTGGTTCAGAAAATGATAAAATACAATCTCACAACGCAAATGTTAACGACGAAATATCTTTGATATCCACCAACCTAGGTGAGCTTGACAAATTATTGGTTAAGCTAAAGAAAATTCAACTAGAGGTTTCATATTTTAACGAATGTCTTAAACATAAAGTGGTCCCCAAAGGACTTAGGCGCTGGCAATACCCTACGGGTTTAGAAGCCAACTCTCAATTCCATTTAGACATTGTGGCTCTTTTCGACCGTCAGGGTTTGGAGCTTATTGAACTGATGATAAACACTACTTATTGTCCATCGATGAACTTACTAAAACTGTTTGTGAGCTTGATGAAAGAATCAAACTGGACAACGAATTTGCTCACTATAAATACGAATATAACAGAATTTTCACAAGCATTGATTCGTATTTATGTAAGTTGAAGTCTAATAAAGTTAAAAAATTGGATAGAGATATGAAGGCTTACAACAAGGGTATAGCATACCCTAAATCTTCGTTAGCACAAACATGGCAAGGCTATAAAAAACCTGGCCAGTTTAATTGTAGTAACAACACAAACAGTATGTCTGGTGAATTTAATTTTGTTGCTGATGACTTTCCAACAAATGACTCTTTACACTGTGAACCAACACAATCCTTTTCTAATAAAAATGAAGGAGTGCAGTCAGTCAGTCTGGGCACTACAATTTGAGATCTAACGACCCTAATTTTTTAGGAGCAAGACAGAAGCAACCAGCCAGATATACTGGTCAAAAGAAAAAACAAAAGAACATTTGATTTATGTTGAGGTTCCTTTTACGGACCCTGTTATATCTAAAGTAGACAATGAACCTTGTCTTTTTGTTACTAGTTCTGAGGATAATAATGAAAATGTTTCAGATTATCCTGTTTTGCCAGTAACTAATGAAATAATTTCTTCTGAATGTAACAAACCTGTTCTACTTTACAATGCTAATGGTGATTTTACAGTGTACAATTTTTCACATGTTCTTATTCCATCTGATCTTATTGAATTGTTGTCTAAAGGGTATACCTATGTTCCACCCCAAAAAATTGACATTGTGAAAACTATCAAAGATTTAAAACTTTTCACTAGAAAATTGAATTTAAATTTGATTATGGGTAACTCTACATTTAGTGAGTTTAACCAGTTTAGGATACCTAGCACCTATAACCCGCCTTTACACCCTTTACTTAAAATGTTTGAACAGATATGCGAACTAGATATTCGTAATTTAATAGGGTCTAGGAACTTTAACAGTGATGAACACTACAGAGAGAAAGAGTGTTTTGATTTTCTAAGGGTTAACGACATTAGGGTATGTAAACCTGATAAAGGTGGAGGTGCTGTCATTTTTGATAATGGTGACTACTCTAATAGGATGTTAAACTTGTTGAATTCTGCTTCGTATGCGGAAAGTTCCCTCTCTGAAATTAATAAAGCTTACAGTTTAATTAAGAATACTATTGAAGATATGTTTATTGATGGGAGAATCACCCAAATTGTGTATGATTACATGTCAACTTCTTATCCAAGATTTCCTTGCCTTTTTGGGATACCTAAGATCCACAAGGACCTTACAGATCCTCCTATGAGACCATTAGTGGACAGTAGAGGGTCTCCAACTTATGCGTGTGCTAAAGTTGTGGATTCTATTTTACAAAAATATTTAGTTAACATCAAACAAATTTGCAAGGATTCTTGGATGTTTTTGAAGAATATTAACGATTTAGAATTCAACCCTAGTTTCAATTTTCTAACGATCGATGTGAAAGATTTATACACTTGTATTCCCCACGACATTGCTCTGGATTGGGTTAGTGAAACCTTAAAACTACAAGGATGTGTCCCAAGTGAAGTAGCCATGGTGACAGAACTTCTTGTTTTAATACTGGACAACAACTTTTTTATTTTTGAAGGAGGTTTTTACCTCCAAAAAATCGGTGTTGCCATGGGCTCACCGTGTGGGGCCAGTGTTGCCAACATGGTTATGGCGCACTGGGAACACTTGTTTATATACCACAATTGTACATTCAAGGATCGTATTATTTTCTACACACGGTTCCTTGATGATGTTTTCATCTTATTAAACAGAGATTCAACTTGTAGTTCCCAGCTGGTAGAATATTTTAATTCTACTACCCCTTTTTTGTATTTTACACACACTTTTGATTCATCATCTATTGCTTATTTAGACATTCTGTTAGTAAAAGATACTACACTTAATATGTGGGCAGCCTCAATCTACAGAAAAACTACCTACTGTAACTCTATGTTACATTTTACTAGTTGTCACCCTCGATATCAAAAGCGGTCTATCATTAAGGGCCAACTTGTTCGTGCAGCCCGCATTATTTCAGTTGATGATGTCTTTTATAATGAGTGTAAGTTCATTAAAGAAATGTTTCTTTGTCGCGGGTACCCTGAATTTCTTATTGATGAAACTATAGAGGAGGTAGTGACTAAACGCCAGTCACACTTTTATACTCCTATTTTGAACAATTGTTTGTGCCCACTTACATCTACTACAACAGTTGTTGCCTCTGTAACTAATTCTTTCAATACATCATTTATAACATCATTTAATTTAAACAGCAGTGACTGTTTTAAAATTTTACTGAAGAACTGGAATATTTTCAAAGGTGACAACAGAGTATTTTTAAGTGTGGGAGAACGTCCAGTTGTGATTTATAGAAGGGGTAAGAACCTGAAAGAATATTGTGAAAATAATAAGGTCAGTATGGTTAGAACACCAGGAATGTATAAATGCCAATCTTGCAACTACTGTGCTCACATTCTAGAATCTAATAGATTCTTTGTTGACAACCGTCAATATTCTTTAAAGTTGAGAAACAATTGTAATTCTACAATGGTTGTGTACCTTGCTTTATGACAGTCATGTCCTGCTTAAAATGTAGGCAAGACTGAAAGAAAGTTACGTAACCGTATTTATGAGCACTTATATGCAATTAAGAAGCATAAACTTGAAAATGCATTAGCAAAACATGTTGATCAATTTTCTGACCACCATTTCAAGTTTATTGTGATAGACCAAGTTAATACTAAATTACGGGGTGGGCCAGCAGAACTTAGATTGGAGGAATTAGAATTAACATGGCAAATCAGATTGAACGCCTATACCCAGCCTGGGCTTAACGAAGGGTGTACTATTAGTAGTATACTAAAGCTTAAAAGTTTAGTTCGTTAGAACTTGTCCAGAACTAGTTATAGACATTTTTGAAATAGCTTGTCAACAAGGGAGTGAAGGTTTAGTCATATAGTGTATAAACATAGATTTTGCACAGTTTTCAATACATATACACATAAGCATTTTTGATGTTTTTATAAACCTGAATAACTGTTCATTGGTTTTATGTATCTAATGTTTTATGTTATGTGTTTTTAAAAATGGGTGTCACTGTTTGCTCTAAAACTTAACTGATTGGTTAATTGAAGGTATTCACTTGTATTTAACTTGATCATTTTAACTTGTTTATTGTCTGAAGAAGTTTGTGTTATACATAAACGAAAAGCGCTTAACTATTCTACTTTGTACGTGCCTTCCTTACTTCGCTGCTCAGAGATTTGTTTTTTTATTATTAGAATTATATCTTTTTACTGTGGAATTGAATTTAAAAATCATTTTAAAAATGATGGAGTGAGTGATAAAAGGTTTAGTCAAAAAGGATTAAAGAGGAAAAGTACTTTTAATCCGCCTGTACACCCATTGATTCAGACATATGAAAAGAAATGGGAAAGAGAAATTATTGATTTATTAAATGATAAAAAAATTATTACAACAATCTCACAGACGAAGAACATGCAGTGCTGTATAGGTTTGCAACAGATAAATTGTATAGGGCTATGAGACCTGATAGAGGTGGTCTTGTTATTGTTGGCCATACAGACTATATATCAAAATGTATACTATGTCTCAAAATGACATCAGTTATAAAGTGGCTTCCATTAATGAAGTAAATATAGCTTATAGATGTATCCATTTGTTGACTGAAGACATGTGGCTCCAGGGTCAGATTGAAAGAGCACTGTATGAATATCTGAGAGTTGAGCATGAAAATGTATTAAGCATATGACTTGCATAGTTATACTATGAAAGTTTAAATGTGAATAAGCTATTTGTGTTTATAAATGAGTGGTGATCATTTGTTCCTTAATTTATGTAAGATTTAAGATATGTGATTATGAAACTGATAAAAGGGTCATTGATTTGAAGGGTAATTGTTCTGAACAAGTCTGATGTTAGCAGACAGAAGTGCTAAATATGAATTGTTACTGATTTTTTTTTTGTTAAATCCAACATTCTAGTAAAATGATCAAGTTTGAGGTTAGATATAAGATCAGAAAGTGACCACATACTGATGATGAAAAAGTTGGAAAGAAGGAAAATTAGGTCTGGTAATTTTACAGGGTAGGTTTAATGCATTGCAAACTGTTATGTGTACCCACACAATGCTTTGTAGTCAAAATTAATTTCTGGCCATGTCTGTTCGTCGTTTCAAAGATATGCACCATATAAATCAATTCAACCTTATTTCTCTGACTTTTGCCTGTGTTTTGGCAGTGGACTGCACTTCTATGAAGCACTGCTGTACAAGTTGCAGACCATGTCCCTATCACCTTGTTCATTTATATGGTCCTTTTTCCTGATAATTATTACATATAAGATACATTTTAATTTGTCACGATGTTTGATCATTAATAAGTCCCTTTGAGAGGCACAAGCTGTTTGCTGATGCATATAAATTCACTGCATTTCTGTGCCTCCACTATCTAACAATTAATACAGTTCCTTCATAACTAATTTAATACCTGGACTTTAAAAGTTATTACTTACTGTTATCTAAAAGCATACAGTATGATCATTAAAGTAATATGTCACCCAAAATCATACTCCAGGAGTTATTTTACAATACTGCACACATGTTAATGCTTTTAGCCCCTTGGTGTTTGATATTTTACGTACTTGCGCAAATAATTGGTCTGCCTTCTTAGTCAGAACAATTCCACAACAACACCACTACCCACAGCTGCAAATGCTGCAAAATGTCATTTCCACCCTTTTATTTGCCTGAAAACTGTTGCTTTTCAGCTATACTCAGTTCCTGATCACATTAGCCAGTCTCATCACCATTTGTTGTATATTTGCCCAGTATACACTGCATACAAATACACTAATAATGGCATAGAGCGAGAGATGTGACACTTATGTCTTCTACTCACTGTTGCAGCTTAGCTACTTGTGTGCCTAACCAGTAAACATGCATACATATATGCACTTGCATTACGAGACTAAAGACATGTTGCAAAATATATACATTATGATTTGTCTTTTCTATCATAGCATTTAATATATTTTTTTACAATTTACCATTATGTTTTAGTGTCCTCTCCTCATAATTATCACAACAAGAAAACTGTTTTCTTACCACTGTATATTTCTCATTCAGAGATTATGAATTAGACACATATTAGTTGTTGATCTTTTGGTTCTGATTATATTAGTGAATTGAGCAAAATGTAAAAGATTTCTTGAAATCAGCATTTTCATTTCTCCCATAAAAATTGTAAAACTCTTTAGAAGATTGTGTCAGAATCACTGGTCTGTACATTCTTGAATCTGTATAGCCCCAACCCCCTCCAAACACACAGATTGGGTAATTATCACTCACAGTTATCACTGGGAGGTTACTTTCTCCTGCAATATTCAACAAAAACTGTCTCATCACGTCAGCCCATTAATGGGAGTTCATTAAGAATAACTAATAAGTCATTCCATCAGAACCCAATGAGATGTATTTCTTTTTTAGGTTTCTTATACACTCTCTATGTTATGCATATTAAAATCATTACTGAAACCCTTCCCTCACATTCTAAAATGTATAGTCATTTTTTGTACTTATCACATCTCCATCCATCTATAACCCATTTTTACTATTTTTGCACATGGGGTCGGGGTGTCACTTCAACAGATCAATCATCTAGAGCCAAGATTTATACAGCTGAGTAGCTAGCTCTGCCACAGTCATTCTTCCAAACCACATGCTCTCACCTACTGAATGGCTAATTTACTGTGCCCAATCCACCGACCGCATGTCTTCGGAATGCGGGAGAAACTGGAGCATCTGGAAGAAACCCATGTGAGCTCAGGAAAGACATGCATACTCCACACAGAAGGCACCCCAGATGAGAAACAAACCAGGGAACCTCTTGCTGTGAAGTGACAACATTATCCACTGTGCCACCCTTTTACTGGTCTCTTGTATCTTTACATATATTACAGTTTTTTCTCATATACTCCTTATTTCTCTCCAGAGACTTTCACTATCTGCCTTTTAATTATGTCAAGCACACATTGTTAAGCATTTGTATACTGTAATGTTTTCTTGTCTTTATCTATATTCCATTCTTCTGTCCTGTTTTACTTTATAACTTTTGCCATCTCTTCTTTGATGCCGTTTTAATAGTTATTTTATATTGTCACTTATTTTGTATACATTCCTCATCAAACCACCCCCTTGCCTACTTTGATTAATGACTGTCAAAGTCCATATACTTCTAAATTCCTTTTCACCTCAAATATATGTTTAATGCCTCCATTGTGTTCCTTTTAAAATATCTACTAGCTGCTATAACTGATAATTAATCCAGTTTTACATCTCAGGCATCATTTCCACATTTTACACGTTTATCATTCTTAAGGTACAAATATTTTTATTCTTATCTAATTTTCCTTCTTTCCAACTTCTTCATCATCAGTATGTGGTCACTTTTTGATCTTATATCTGACCTCAAACTTGATCATTTTACTAGAATGGAAGGCACAAGTACCTAATCAATTGTGAATCTTCCATTATCTCCACAACATGTATATCCATAACTGAATATATATCACATAAATATATTAATTTTAATAGCTGTAAGACCTGCTTACTTATGTTACAAGCATTTGAATTCCTTATTACCTGATTCGTTGTATTTCCAGGCAGCTCTCATAATTATAGTATACAACTCTCATTGAATTAAAATGTTCACTTATTTCTAATCCTCCTTCCTTCCTTTAATATGACTCTCTAATATAGATGAAACCAACTCCTTTCAAAATTCTTCTTGAGTGGCTTTTTTATTTTCCAATGTATGACAAATATTTATTAAACATATTATTTAAGTGGGACATTTCTATCTCCAAAATTTTTTGGTAACTTAATCACATTTGGCTTAAATTCTTAACCAGCTTTCACCAGTGTTATTATTCCATCCATCATTCAACCATATGTCTTTGTTTGTTTGAAAGAATCTGAAAATTTATATAATCTACTGCAGTAAAGTGATTTTCTTCTTTTAACCATCTTATACGTAAGTTTGTTCCATTGAAGTTTTCTAATATTGTCCAAACTTCTCAATTACCTAGTTAACTTGTTTGTAATGCTTCATATAATTATTTTTAACTTTTCTCCAACTTAGGCAGTGTTAATACTTTAGTATTAAGGAATTATCATTCTAGTTGGGCAATTGGGAACCCTTGCTCACCCCAGTTGCCCCAGTAGACTCATATGAAGTCCATGTTCCTTCTAACTTTCATCAAATCCTTATAACATTTCTTGAACTCTAAACTCTATTTATGCCATGTTTGAACTTCTGTTAACTCATTCTTATTTCTCCAGAATCAAACATCTTTACCAATCTTACCTCAAATAGCATATTTAGTGCTTTCTTTATCTGAACTGGTCATTCATCCAAACTGTAGGAATATTAAGAAATAATGATACAAGTATCATCCAACCCTCATTTAAATGAACATCCCTCTTTTTCTTTCATTCCTCCCTCACTTCTCTGTTTTCTTCTGTCTCCACCTCTTTATTTTCATTTTAAATATCCTAGCCATATAACTAAAAACCGTCTGCATATTTGTGTAACTTACCAGTTGTTCTGCTCCAACTTATTTATACATCTCCTGTATCCTGCACTGTCACAATATCCCCAATACCAAGTTTATTAGATGTTCCAAGAATACAGTTCCAGGTATTTCATCCAAATGACATTGTTCTGTTTTGTCACTTTTCACAAATCCTGTCTCTACTCCTTTTATTTCCACTATATTTCATTGTCTGCTTTTCTCCATCACTTCTTGTTGGTCTGGGAATAAGGTTGCAGGTGCTGATATTTATTTTCTACCTGGACTATTTTAATAAGATATAAATTAGAGACTTGATGTGTCACGTGTTAGGTCTGATGAGGTCATCAGATAAAATCATTCCTCAAATGTTGAATAGTGCTCATTTGTGAAAAAGAAAGGAAAGCCTTAGACAGTTTTTCTTTGTTTAGACATTACAAGTTTACCACAAGTTTACACCAATGCTTTTTATTTTTATAGGTGGAACCCATACCTCTCAGCCTCACAGAGCAAGAAATCTGGACAAAGCCATAAATAATTGAGGGACAAATGCCCCAAAATAGGGGCAATTTTTAAATATTGCTCTTACAAACTCAGAAAGTAGAATAACAGGTTTTTGCTTTAGCGTGAATTTTCTGAAGGGTATGAAGTCTGAAACTTAAATGTCTGTCATTACTTTCTGACCTCAATCTTCAATGATTTGCCAATGACTTGCTAGAAAATCACAACTTTATGAAAAATGGTCCAAGTATATGAGGCAAAATCTGTACAGTTGAGAAGTATGGTGGCACCTCATAGTCTCTTTAAGGTTGACAAATCTTGATTAAAGGTCTGAAGTGGGACTGTGAGCATGGCTGAGATGAGGCTAAATACAATTTTCATATACACCCACAGGTAGCTTTTAAGTGATCCCACCTTTCAGTGTTATCTGGCTTGCTGATTGATTTGGCGTATTTACAGTTTGGACATAGTGGATGCCTTTGCTTAACAGCAAATACTTCAGTTGAAGAAAGATGGAATCTAGTTACTTAATTTTCAGATATTGTTTATATTTCTCCTGCTTTTCAACATTCATGCTTATATTATTCTTACAAATATTATATCTTCATTTTCTATCCATAACTACCTGAATTCCTTCTCCCTTCATACCACAGCTCTCTCAATAGCCCCTTTTCTCCCCTGACCTCGTTGCTTTCTTTTCCTTACTTTCTCACTTCTAGTTCCTTCTTTCTTTTTATGTTTATTACACCTGGCTCTAGGTCATATATATATATTTTACTTTTACAACAAATACATTTACTTTATGTAGTTCTGTTATATTAAGAACTATGTGCTTATGTCTTGAATAGCAAATATCTTCTTGCTGAGTTACACACATATTATCACTTGCATCCGCCCTGCTTCTCTTTCCACTCACAATCTATAGTCTTAATCATTTCAGTAAGGCTCATCATTCACATCATACAAAAGTTGCAGTCGTATCATAATTTGTTTCAAAATCAGTACATTTGCTTCAGATTTTCAGACAAACAGGAAACATTTTCCCTCATTTCTTTCTACTGACCTCCTACTCCAACTACTTTCTCTCACTTGTTTTTCACTTTTTGCAAAACTTATTTCACCTATAAATTTTCTGCTGCTTCAACAATTACAGTGAATGAATGAAAATAAATTAATGAAATCTATACAACTAAAGTTATTTTCTTCCAAACAGTGAATCTTCTATTAAACTAAATGAGGTTATCACTAAGGCAATGTCAGTAAATAACTGACCAGTCTGATTATTGTACAAATTGTTGCTACTTATTTTACTGACTTTTAACTGCCTGCAAAACACATTTTACCCTTTTCTTCTAGATTTCCGTACGTGCAAAAAATGCCTGACTTGGCCAGATTTGCAGCACTCGCTGTTAAGAGCTGAACTTTCCATTTTTCCATGTTAGTAAACACAGACAACACAGAATAATTGCTGCTGAACTAAGAAAACTTGATTTTTAACCACACCATCCGCATCTGTATTACTCAAGCTTTCTTTGCTCCTGTGCTGTTTGTTACATTTCTCATATAATGAGTTGACTTCATGGTAATATTTTAGCAACAGAAATCTACTTTAAGTTTTACATATCCAAATCCTCAGCAAGCACATTCATTTGAAGACTGGTAAATACCATTGCTCTGTACACATTTCTCAACTTTTTTCAATTTTAAATCTGTTTCGGACAAAAGTTTACTTCTCACTCTCATTTCACTTATACCACATCTGATTCTGTATCTCAGTAATCGATCATGCAAATCATCACGTTTGCAGTCTTTAACTCGGTACCTTAAATCAATTGTGTGCATCAGTAGAGTCATATGAACCATGAGTGCTGGTAGAAAGTAAATGGCTGGCTCCCTAATGAAATGTCTGCACTCAAAATGCAGAGAGCCGACAAGCTTAAAAAACACTGAAAACACAGGAGAAGTGAATATCAAAAATTGCTCTTGTCCTTTAAACTTCTTTTTGGGTGCGGGAGGGGAGGACAAGCTCCTCTTCACACCCAAACTTATATATACCATCTCTGAAATTGCCATACCTCAGAGAAAAGGGAATATTCTGAGAAATGGCATCTCAGACTTAAGTTCAATCTTTCGGCCATTCAGTCTGTGTATGTCATGGCTTGGCTTGCTCTAGTGGGTCCCAACATTTCAAATGGTTACCCAAATGATCGATACGTGGATATTCTTTTTCAACTCACAATACTGCAGGCACTTGATCATTATGGTATCAAAGTCAGATATTGCTCTTTAGAAAGCTAAATGTGCTAAATACCTTAATGTTATCATACTAACACAAATGGACTCAAACCTCTCACACAAACTGGTTATTTGTAACCATATTAACAGCACACCTACACACTGCAAGACAAACATAACATTTTCCTATTCATGGGTGTTCCACAAAATCACTTAAAAACAACAAGGAACTGCTAGGCATGACAGCGTAATGTGTTTTCCTCAGCCAAGCCTCAAAAATACAGCCAATCCATACCACATATATATTCCCCAATAACCAACACAGACAAAAGTTACCACTCATGTGTAATGGTATCACCCACTCAGATCCTGAGGCTATATATAATACCTATACAAATACATTCAAGTCCAGTTTCTCCCATCTGTCCTCTCCAAACTTCCTAATATAATGTCTCCAGTACATGCCCTGTAGTAACCACCTCTGAAGAGATACTAAAAGCCCTGTCCTTAACCAAAATCAGCTGCATGGGTCCAGATAACATATTGAGCTGTTTTCTTGTCAGTACGAAGCATCTCGTCAGTCCTGCTTAAATTATTTGCCTACAGCCTCCATACTTCTACATACCAGAATTAGAGAGAATAACTGTAGTAGTATGCCTCCACAAGGGGGAGGGCACACCAACATCACTGGTAACGATAAAAATATGTGTCTCACCATCATCATTTGCAAGATGATGGAACATATCATCATAGACCTCATAAACAGGGACATAGAGAATCTACTATTGATTAATAGACCCTTACCAAAGTTGGCTTTGTAAAAGTTAGATCACACATATTAAACCTAACTGACCACTTTAAAAGAGTCTCAGAGACAATAGATGAGGGTACCTTCATGCATACAGTGTATCTCAGTTCCCCTGAAACTCTACCACACTTTGGCATTATAAGCAAACCGATCAAATTGATTACAGATCCCTGTGCCAGTGATTAGGTTGCCATATAACTTACTAATACACACTACTCTATTAAAGCTGGTGACACAGTATCCTTCAAGACATTTGTCACCTGTGATATACCACAATGCACTGTTTTGGGACCACTTATATTTAAGTTTTCTGATGTCAAATATGATAATAAAGGCCTCTGACTAACCATGTTCATAGATGATTGCAATATTGGAGATATTGTTAACTCTCCAGATTACGCTTGAATGCAAAAGAACATCTAACTTGGACAAATGCATGGTATCGGGATCACAATCTAAGGCTGAGCACCAAAAATTGTAACCAAGTACAGTCTGGGAAAGTGGAACTCTCATACACCTACCGCATAAATGACATCGCCTTTAAAACAGACACTGTCATTAGAGAATTAGACACCCTTGTGGATGATGAACTTTCCTTTGACCACCATGTCACTGCTGTCATTAGGAAAGCCTTCTGCCTCCTCCAAATGATTACTAAGAACATCTCCTGTCCATCAGAACTGGTTAACCTCTGCTCTACTCAATCCTTAACAGATCCATACTAGAATACAGTGTGCCTTTTGACATGTACTCGTCCAAACATGTAAACTGCATTAAAAGAAAACAGTGGTTCCACACCAAAAATCATAAGTATGTGCTTCTTATTCTACACAGAGTTTCTACAGGCCTTATCTCTGTCTCTTTTAAAGTCCTACATGGTGATATATGCCTGGCTTACAAAGCTGTAAATGACCTAATTCTGCATGTTCTACTACATATTTGCAAGACTAGAAGTAACACAAATACAGCGTGAAAGGCCCTAAATCTATATTGCAACACAAATAGGCTTTATTGCAGTGACACTTATTTCTCCCAAAAAATTCCCTTTCTCTGGAACAAGCTCCTGTTTTATGCAAAGTAAATCACGCACTTCAGTATTTGCAAAGATAACTTAGACAAATGGGTGGCAAACTACAAAGTTACTCCAGCTCTACTTCCCACATATCCCTTCTGAATAGTGTGAATAACTAGTTAGGGCTACAATGGGACTGCAGTAGAAAGGCTTCAAAAGGCTTAATTTTTCTATTGTCCAGTAGTAGCACCCTTTGAACATGTGAGATTGCTAGGTGTAGAAAAGCAGCAACTTCACCTTTAATCTGTTCAGACAAATGAAAAGTAATACTGTAGATATTGAACTTCTACATCCACTAACTCCAGATTGTAAACAAATTACCTTACAGAACTGAATGGCACTGGCAGCATGAGCAAAAGTAACACAGCCCGTGACAAATTTACTTACCCCAGATTTCCATTTATCTTAATTTGCAGTCTAGCATCCAATGTGGTACAGGGTCTTGTTATGTATTTATCAATGTCTTTACTAACTGGGTAAAACCCACTGTAAAGATGCGACAAGGGAATTTGGTACCTTGGACGACATCCTCATGTCACCCACCTCTAAGCAATTACATTTGCTTAGTGATGGGTTGAAGTCTGCGATGATTTTTTTTAAAACTGAAATCAGATATTAGGCTGCTGCATTAACAACCTAATAACATGTGACTACCTTTAATAAAACAATAGCCTGGTAGTTTACAAGACTACAATGACTTACAGACAGCTTACAAACTGCCTGACAGACTGTTTTGTTTTGTACAAAAGTAGACAGATTGCAAACTTACTTTAAAAACAATAGTTTGACAGTTTGCTTAAAAGCTGTCCATAAATTACTATGATTTCCTAATGACTTTTTGTAAACTAAAATGATTCTTTCCCCTTACATTTCTGTATGTCCAACAAATTGCCGCCAAGGGCAGGTGCTGCATTTGCCCCATTCTGTCTGTCACTGCACAATGGCCAAAAACTGTATATTTTCAGAGATGGACTTTCAGTTTTTATCCTGCTAAGTAGCATGTTCAGCATCACAAAAAATATAACTAGAGGTTTTGTGGTACAAACTCATCTGAAGATACAGCTCCTTTATATGTATTTATTTTTTTTTAATTTATTTATTTAAATTTGTTGACCGGGAGTGTCCGACTGGACGTAGGTCTATTTTCAGTGGAGGCCCGGGGAGAAAAGCTCCACAGTAAAATAAACAGACAGTAGTTACATTGGATTACATAGTGATTAACAATTTAACACAGCAATTACTTACAACATATTTACAGATGAAGAACATAGCACATCAGTAGACAACTAGAATCTTTATCTGTGAAGTACATAACATACATTAACAAATGTTACGATGAAAAGTACCTGCTGTATAATAAGTACTAAGCTTATGAGCATCTGAGCTTGCTATAATCAAGGTAGTTAGTGGAGTGGAAAGAAAGGTAGTGGTTGGATTGGGGTGGATGATATTAGAGTGGGAGTTGCAAGGGCATAGCCAGCATGTTTTTAGGTGCGCTTTTAGTAAAGTTTTGAAGTGGGTGCAAGATGGTACGGAGGTAATTGTGGGTGGGAGTGAGTTCCATAATTTGGCTATGGCGCAAGAGAATAGTGCTTCACCAGCAGAGTTATTGGCTTTAGTGATCTGCAAGTGATTTTTGTTGCTGGATCTTAGTGGTCTGGTGGTGTGATAGGGTTGGAGTAGATTCTGGAGGGATGGGACATTTAGTGGATTGTTTGCTAGTTTGTGGGCGAGTGAGAGTTGATACCACTGAAGGAGGTGAGGGAGTTCAAGCCCTCCTAGTTCAGCAAGTGAGAGACAGTGGTGACTACGGTAGGATGCTCCTGTGGCGAATTTTGCGATTTTGTTGTAGCAGGTCTCTAGCTTGTTTAGATCACATTGCCTTAGGTTGGTATATATTGGAGAGGCATAAAGTAGGGTGGAGATAAGGTGGGAATTTGCTATTGAAATCTTTGCTGCTTTGGTGAGAAATTGCTTATTTCTGTATAACGCTCCTTGTTTTTTGTGGACTTTTTTTATGGTCATGGATATGTGAATGTCAAATTTTAGTTTATTGTCTATTTCCACTCCTAGTTGGGTATATAATGGTGTTATATTTTGCTGTGATAAAGTGAGAGTTGTTTTGAGTATGTTTGGTGGGTTGGAAGATGAGTAGTTTAGTTTTGTTTGGGTTGAGTATTAATTGGGCATCGGATAACCATGTTTCAACAGAGGAAAAGGCTTCCTGTGTGACTTTTTGCAGTTTTGGTAGGGACTGGGCTGAGCAGATGCTGGTCGAGTCATTTGCATATTGTATGAGTGTGCCATGTTTGGTGGCAGAGGCTAGAGGCTAGATTATTGGTGTAAACAGAGAAGAGTAGGGGTCCAAGGATGGATCCTTGGGGAACCCCTATGGAGACAGGTAGTTGGGGAGATATGTCATTCTGCCATACAACGGATTGTTGGCAGTCAGACAGGTAACTCTGAAACCAGTTGTTGACTGTTTGTAAGGATAGGTTATTGAGGACAGAGATAAGTTGTTGGTGTGGGACCATGTCAAATGCTTTAGATAGGTCTAGGAAAGTAGCAGAGGAGAGATAGCCATTGTTTTTATGCTGAAGGATAGTGTTAGTAAAGGAGAGTAAGGCAGTGGTGGTGCTATGGTTTGGTCGGAAACCATGCTGAGTACTGGAAAGGAGGTTGTTAGTAAGGAGGTAGTCTGAGACCTGACAGTGTATGCATCTCTCTAGTATTTTGGAGAGTGGAGAGAGAATAGCTATGGGGCGGTAACTGGTTAGTTCTTCGGAGAGTCTGCCTTTGTGGAGGGGAATTATATGTGATACTTTCCACAGTGTGAGAACGTAACTTTCTGACAGAGATTGGTTAATCAAGATGGATACTGGGTAGGCCAGAGCATCAGCTGCGATTTGTAGGTATTCACTTGGGAGGTTGTCTGCTGCTAATTTGGTGGGTTTAAGTTTAGTTAAGAGTTTTTTATGTTGGAGGTAGGTGCAGGAGAAAAAGATAAGGCAGTGGGGAGATTACTAGTTGAAGGTGTGGGTTAGAGGGGAGGGGGGTTGTGTTGTTTAGCTAGTGATAGTATGGTTTGGGTGAAGTGTGTGTTGAATGAGGTAGCAATATTTTCTGAGGAGTGAGGGATGTTAGGAGGAGGGGTACTGACTTTACCTGGGTGGAGGATGGAGTTTATGGAGGACCAGGATTGTTTGGGGCTGTGTTGTGAGGAGTCTAGGGCAGACTGGTAGTATTGGAATTTGTCCTGTTTTATTAGCTTTTTGACTCTATTGTGTAGTTCTAGGAATTTCTGTAGAGCTGAGGGGGTTTTGGTTTTGCGCCAGTGCTCCCAGGCTTTATCCCTGTTTTTCATTTCTGACTTAGTGGTTTTCTGTAGCCATGGGGAGGGTTGTGCTTTGGTTCTGGAAAATCTTATGGGGGCATGGTAATTAAGGATGTTCAGGAAGGTAGTATTAAAAAATTCAACTGCATCATCTAGACTGAGGTACTTTAGAGGATGCCAGTTACATTCTTTGAGGGATGAGATGAATGTGAGTGGGTTAAAGTTTAGTTTTTTATGTATGTGACGCTAGATGACAGGTTTAGCTTGGTATAGGTATTTTTTGAGTAGGAATGTTGGGGAGTGATCACTGAGGCTATCTGATAAGCAGCCTGTTATGTATGACTGGGGGCTCTTACTGACTAGTATCCAATCCAGGGTAGTGTGCTTGCTGGAGTTTTTATTTATCCTGGTTGGTGATTGGACTAGTTGGGTGAAGCCATGAAGGTGTACATGATGGGTTGGATTGTTGCCAGAACAGGATTGCCAGTCAATATTGAAATCACCTAAGATGATAGTTTCTTGGGGGAGATGGTGGGTAGACCAGCTGAGGAGGTTTTCTAGTGGAGGGATGTTTTGGCCAGGTGGGAAGTAGCATCCAATTATGTTGATGGTTTTGTTTTGGTTAATTTTGAGGTTGGTATATATTATTTCTTCATTGCCTATTTGTGGAGCTGCTGATTTTAAGATCTGGATGTTTAGATGCTGTTTAAATATTATAGCTACGCCACCTCCTTTTTTGTTTAGCCGGTCTACTCTTAGTATGCCGTAACCTGTAGGGAGTATTTGCTCACTGGTAATGTGAGGTTTTAGCCAGGTTTCTGTCAGGAGAAAGAGCACCTCGCTGGCTCTGTTCAAGAGAAATCTTGACCTGTGGATGGGAGATCGTAGGTTTACCCTGGGAATCATCTCTGTGTCACTGCTGGACAGAGGCACAACAAACTAATGGGCACAGTATTTTTTCATATAAGGGGTGGCGTAAGCCACAAAACTTTGGGCTAGGCTTATAAATGCCTTAGGGCAGATAGCCTAGTATAAACCTATGAACCTATGAACCTAAGGATGACTATATCTGGGGAGTACAAGTCTATGGTGGCATGGAGTTCATGGACTTTGTTGGATATACTTCTAATATTTAAGCTTAGTAGAAGGAAGTCACTTGGCTTTCTATTGGCTGTAATATGGGAGAAGTTGTGGTTTCTAGTCTGATTATGAGGATTGGGGTTGGAGATGGTAGGGTCAGGGTTGGGGTGGATGTCTCCACTTAGGGCTAGTTTTGATATGTATGAGATTATTAGTTTTCTCAGTTTTTGAATGTGTTTGTTTATAAGGGAAACTTTATGATTGTGCTCTGTGGGTAATAGGTATGGTGGGAGGGTTACTATGTTAAGTTGTAGGGATGCTTTACGTTTGAGTAATATACTTGGTAGAATATGTGGGGGGTGCATAGGGATGGTTCTTGAGCTGGTGGGAGGGGAGCTGAGTGTGGGTGAGACATGAGTGGTGGTGTGAGTAGTAGTACAGTGGTAGTGGTTCAGTGGGGGAATGATGGAGCTTTGGTAGGATGTAAGATATGCAAGGAGAGTGCATGCAGTGAGCATAGGAAAGGTATGCCTGTACATGTTAGTTGAGGAGGTGTGATGGTAGTGGGAAGATGGAGGAGGTAGTGTTGGGTTAGTGCTGTGGTTGGCTATTGGAAAGATGGGAGGGGTTTGAGTGCAATAAAGGTGAGACCACTGGGGGCGGGAGGGAATAGGGGGCAGGGTGGCGAGCGGAGCGGGTAGAGACCCTGTTAGTTGCTCGTATGAGGGGGCTGGAAACAATCAAAAGCAAAGACAAGTATGTGTTAAGAAACAATCACAATTGACCAAGGACTGCTCTGAAACTGTAAGTCATTTCTTAATTTCTCAGGTGGAAAAACAGGATAACCTTGTATCAGTAGGCTACTGTCGTCATAGTTTAAATTAACAAACACACAGTATTGATCAGTTATGGATACTATTTGCTAACAGAAGGGAATAAGAGAAAGTGGAAGGTGTGTGTGTGTGTGTGTGTGTGTGTGTGTGTGTGTGTGTGTGTGTGTGTGTG
Source organism: Protopterus annectens (assembly GCF_019279795.1). Lineage (NCBI taxonomy): Eukaryota > Metazoa > Chordata > Ceratodontiformes > Protopteridae > Protopterus > Protopterus annectens. The sequence continues at coordinate 1,834,436,848 of NC_056725.1, forward strand.
TGTGTGTGTGGTGGGGGGAGGCTGCTTACAAGCCAAAGCAGAGTGCTCTCCAGGGGAAAATGAATATTGGCTCAAACAGGTAGACACATACTCAAAGTTAACTGCAGCTGTTTGCAGACAGTTCAGACCTGGACTGCGCTTTTCTTATAAGAATGTTAAAGGTGGTACCACAGTTGAATACTTAAGAGTAGTGTTAGGTCTAGAAAAGAAGAGCACAGAGAGGAGTAAGCACTTTTGAGATGGTAAATATATATTATACAGATTATAAAAAAAAAAACACACTGAGCAAATAGCTACCGCATGCAGGACAATGTCCTGAACCACTACTTAGTATATGCAGATACTGAGCCAATTGGAAGAACATTAGAAAAAAAAAATTGCCGCTAAGACTTATATTCCCTTATGCTTATTTGCTAAGCTGTAATGCCAGTCAAAGTCATGTTGATATCCACCCTAAAAAGCCATGGTGGACTTGCTTAATGGATCAGTCATAGTAATAAATTACTATATATTTTATTTGGTCATGCAAATCTTTACTGGATGTAAGAAATCTTTAAGTGAGCTGCATATCTCATTTGTTTTCTGAAATATCAGATGACAAAAAGAAGTTTATTAGCCTTTTGCCATTTTCTTACTTTTGCACTGTAGTGTCTCTTGCTTCCATGTGCCATCTGGTAGACATCTGTAGAAGGGATACCCCACACGCTCATACTCACTTAAGCAAAGAATTTCAACTTGGTCTCCAACTGAATATCTTGCTCTTTCATTCTGAAATCAATGAAAAACATATTTCTTTACATTTTACAGTCATCGCTGCCTCACTGAAAGTCTGAAATAATAGAAACTTGATGACTGCATATCTCTTGATAACATATGTGCAGTCTATCAGTGACTTCTTTTTTAACAAACAAAGCAAATCTTTAAGTATCATTAAACAGTCATCAACTCATTCACTTTAGGGGAGTATTAAGAAAGGATTAGTGCGCAGCATTATTTGAAGCAGTAGATTAAGGGGGCAATTCAGAGAGACAAACAGCGAGATTGCCACTGTTAAAAAAGTGTGGTATGCATGGTATGCAAATTACTGCATAATGAAATGTAAACGAATGTCTGTATCTTAATGAGACCCATCATAAATGATAACAACAAAAGAAAACATTGGGAATGATTCATAAATGTACTAATGTAGGGCAGAATGTACAGAGATCAGATATTCTGAACAGTGAATTTTCCAGTGTACAGAACCCTCACTCACATTCTGATGTTAGGAATCTCATCAGTATTAGCACTGCAATATGTGTTGGTGGCTCCTTTTGGAACCAGAGTCTGCAGTGTTGTGCATCATCACGATCTTTGTCACAGATGTCTCGGCCAGTGGCTGTTATACCATCATTTCCACAACCAGGACATTGTCAGACAGTATAGTGTGTAAAAAGATACTACTATACAAAATTTAGGACATATGTCCTGCCTCATATGGAACCAGGGGAAGGGGGCATGAAATGTATGTCTCAGTAGGCATTCTTGCTATGGAGATGTTTCAACATCTGAGAAGGTCATGTAAGGAATTTTACAGGTGTTGACTTCATGAATCCTACAACAGTTCTCTGACATGATGTTGCAGCATCTGGATGAATGTATATGGTTTTCTAAGACAGTACAGGAGAGAACCACCATTATGCAAACAGTATGCAACATTAGCCATTTCCCTAAGTTTCTGGGGCCACTCTCTACCCACATCACCATCAAGACCCCAACTTTTCCACATAGTATTTGGTATATCAAGTGATTCCACTATAACTGTCAAGTGGAATGCAACACACACAGAGTATTATATGCAATGTGTCTGTGCACCACACAGGTAGTCCCCATGAGTTCCACATCTGGCACACATGTGACTTTTATCAGTATTTCATATGGAGGCACTTTCCACAGGGTCTTCTAGTTGTTAGGTGCATGCACTGCCATATAAACAGTCTTGCATAAGTTGCTGCCATAGACATAGGCAGCATGCCACCTATAATGGTATCCATTGTTGTGTACTGCAGATGATACTGGATATGCCTTGGAACCATGCCTGATGACCCCATTCAAAGTCATCAAACCACAACAGAGATGGCAGATATGGCATGCAGCACAGTACTGTGGCAGAAACTGTTGTTGAATGTGTGTGATCAGACTCCTGAAGAAATGCTTTTGCTGCTTGGATATATTCAATGACATATTGCAATATACAGATGGGACCTTCAGTACATTTTTCATTACCCATGCCTTGTTCTCAGGGGTAGCACTAAAGGGGGGCACAGTTTGAGAGTGTACTCTTCATTAAATGGCTGTCAGTGTTTTTGCTGTAAATTTTTAATAAAAGTTTTAAATTAAATCCTAATCTTGGTCATTATTGTACAAGCAAATAAGAAAACAGTTTGCACACTGGCAGGTTTCAACAGTGTTTTATACTATCTAGATAGAGACAGCCAACTAATGGAGATTGATATGTGGTTCGGTCCATTACTCTGTCCCTTCTCCTGCTAACTCATCCAATACTTTCTTCATTGTTTTTAGTATTTCATAAACATGTTGTAGTCAGTATTCCCTAGTGTTACAAGCTTCAAATTGTGTCTTCTCTTTCATTTTTACCATATACGTTTTACCTCTCCATCATATATGTCTTCTTCCATTATACCTTCGTTCATTAATTCATTTAGTATTTTAACAAAACGTCTTTCATCTTTATTCATTTCCTTATAATATTCATAACTTACACCATCTAACCCTGATGCTAATTCCTTTATTATTTCACTGCCCCCCCTCTTCTAGCCCACACTGCTCAGTGATCTGACAACTCTACCATCTGGCCTCCTCCTGTTATTTCTTTCATGTCTTTAGAGAAAACTATACAATCAATTGAATTCTTAAAAGTTCCCAATTTATATGTCCAGTCTTCACGCTTTCCTACATTTAAATCTCCACATTTTATAAACTCCTTTAACATCTTAATATTATATGGTATTCTCCCCTTTCTTTCTTCAATTTACAGTTAAAATCCCCTGTGAAAAAATAATGAAGATTATGTTGGATAAACTTTTGTCAGAAGTGGAAATGTTGTGACTTGAAACCATATAACAACTTGCATATGTTGAAAAATAGACATATAACCACCTGTAACATGATGTTCTAAAACAATAAAACAGCTGTAAATTAAAACTTGTGCTGTGATGTAATTTATACAGACTTAACTTCACACACAAAATACTTGTTTACAAATAGGACATGGGAAGTATCACATGGCAAGTGGATAGGTGAACTTCTAAGCTACAGTCAGGGTGTCTCATAGGGCTTTTGTCTTAGACCCATAGGATGTATCTTTTTCATCTGAGGTGTTCTGTATTCAGTATGCAGCTGACATGAAAATGGGTAAACTGATGACATGTACTACAGATAGGGCGTGTCTGCAAAAGAACTTGTCACAATTCATTTGGGTACAGAGGGAAAGTATGCTGACAAATACATCAAAAACTAAGCATATGAGATTTGGGAGACATAAATTGAAAGGTGAATATTCAATACAGCACACAGTGATTGAAACTGTAGATTCATTTAAGGGACTGGGTATATGAGTAGATTCACCTTTGAGAGTTTCTAATCATATCAACCGATTGTTTAATGATAGTTATAGAAGCATTGATTGTATACAATTATATATATAAAATATTAAGTCTAGGAAATCAGAAATGGTGAAATCGTTGTTTGTTGGTTACATTAGCTCCAAACTTGAGTATGTAATAACAATATGGAAACCTTATAAGAAAACAGATAAGATTAATTAGAAAGAGAACATCAGAAATATCCAAGAGTATTTATGAATGTGAAAATGTAAGTAATTATGATAGACTAAAATATTTGAACTTGCACAGTGTCACAAATAGACATTTAAGAGGATACCCTATTCATGTATGCATGGCATTTAGGGACAACTACCTCTGGGAATGTTTGGGATTATCAAAAAGTAGTAGAGAATCATCAGACAACCTATGTAGAAGATTCTATAAGGATGAGAGGTATACTAATTAGTTCTCAGAGATAGCAGCTGATGCATAGAGTAGACTATCAAATTACATTAAAGCAAGCACTAGTTCAGGTATTTTTAAGAATAACTTGGACACTTATTATGGGAATAAGTATTTTGGTATACTGGCAGGCTAGAAGGGCATTATTGCCTGCACTTGAAATATTTGTATTTATGCATGTACGATCACTTTTACTAGTACACTTTTTATTTCTTCAAATAACTGTCTTCTCTCTGTCATATTACTATGCATAAATTACTATTCATCTTTTACATGTTTGCTTCATTCTCATATAACATATCACTACCCTTCCTGATACTACTACTATTGTTACATCTGAGATTCTCATATCTTAATTTTTATAAGAATTCCTGCTCCAGAACATATCTCATTTCCTACCAACCAAACTATTTGCTCCACCCCATATTGCCTGCATTCTTTTTTTCCTTCTTGGTTTCATCTGGTATCTAGTAAGCAATAAGCACCTTTTTTATTTTTAACGCCATTCTCCCACCAATCTCTTATATCATTTCTAATGCTATTCAAGTTTAAAGCTAAAATTCCAGTATCATTCTTTTCCTTTTCTAAGTGTTTTACTTCCACGTCTTATTTTCTTTTCATTCTCCTAAGTCTGCCAACAACTGATTTTTCACTATCTTGTTCTTGTTCTGTCCTGTCTCTATTTTCTCCCTCTTCTTCCTATTCACCTTCTAAAATTGCAAATCTGTTCTCTTCTTGTATATTAATAACCATGCTTTGAAGTGTTATTTCTTCTCTAACTACCTCTTCATTGTATCCCCTCTACTATACCATCATCTCTTTCAACACCTTCTGTAATAATATTTTCAACTGTCTGCCTTCCTTCTGAGCTCTCTTCTTTATCATCTCTTTCCTTTTCTAATAAGGGATAGTCAAACCAGAAGTGTCCAAATTCTTTACATTTTCTGCAAAAAGGCTTACATTTATTTTTGCTGATGTCCCCTCTCTCACATTGGCCACATATTCGTTGTTATAGTCTTGCCCTAAATGATTTTCATCCCTACAGAAATGACATACTTTGGGTTGGGCCCAGTACCTAACAAATCCTCTCTTGACATTCACAATTGTTGTATTTGAAATATGTTGACATTTCCCATTATTAACATCATTACCCATACCTTCCAACCCCCAGTCCATACATTTTTCATTATTTTTTTATTTAACTTCATGTACTACATAGTGAAAGAAAAACAGTTTTAATTCATGTTCATCCTTATCTGCAGTCCTAAATTGCACATTTATATTATTTTTTTAGTTGTAGTCTGAAGCCCTGAAATAAACAGTCTTTCAGTGGTGCTACTGTATTTCTTTTTTCAGTCTCAGTCATAATTTTCCAGCAAGTTAAAAATTTCAAATGTCACTTCATAAAAAAATTAAGCTTCCAAATGAATTAATGTTCATATCTATTTAATGTTAAATCCCAGTGGCAAAATAATATTATCATAATGTCATACCTGTAAAAACTACCATCACTTTCACTTTTTATTCTTACTACTCATCATCTTCTCTGTGGCTGTTGAGAAACTACAAATGTTTGGCCCTTTTAGTTCCTTCTTCCATACTTCCTTGACTTGCTGTATCTGCACAACTTCTTCTTTCTTGTAACATAAAAACCCTATTGCAAAAGTAAACCCTGAAAACTTCTTACTTCACCAGCCAGAAATACCTCCATTGTTTTCCCTTCAGCTGTTTGTGTTTCCATTCTCTGTTTCATCCTCCTGTAATCAACTCTCCACCATCTCACTCCAGCTCACTTATTCTCCTTCTTGGTTCATCAAATCTATCAGCACTTGTGTCTCCAGTCCTTAATTTTCCAACTCTATAACAGTTATTTCATCGCCTTCTCCTGCCTTCAGTAAGTTTTCTCCTGCTCCTCTCTCTAGTTCTGCAACATTCTCCTCTATCTTGTAATTCCCAAAACTGCAGTAGCAGGCCTCTAGCACCACCTGGCAGCTCTGGAGAGAGTGTTTCACTTTCTCTTCTCTAAAGAGTAGGGGAAGTTCTCCAGTATCCTGTCCAAATTTCCCCTAGTCAGTATGAATACCACTTTGGGTCTTCCCTGAAAAGAGGACATTAGCCTAGTGGAACTAACCCAGTGATCACAAAGTATAAATAATGGTTGACACTATATCTCAGTTACTTCATTATGTCTTTGACTGTTTTAATGAATCAGAATTATTAAGTGGTTATTTTATTATATCTGAATGGTCTTGCTGCTGTAAAGTGACATTGTATTTTTTTCACCAGAATTCACTTCAAGCCCCCATTATATGATTCATGCTAAGATGTTTGGAAATTGTTTTTCTGACTAGAATGGCAGTAATAAGTCACATGAATCTTGCAGTTTCTCAAATGTATTTTCAATTTCAAGATTTTATTTGAATCATTCTTGCTGTGTGTTCTTAGAGCATCTCTTACTCTTTAACAGTGATAGCAGATGATCAATAAAATGAACTAGGTAAACTGCACATTTTAAGGCTTCCAATTTTCAGTCCAAATACTGAAAGACATTCTTCCACATTTTTGCTGAGGTGTCAGAACTATCACTGTGGTCCAGGAGCTGCTAGCTGACTACTCCTGTTTCAACTTCAAATAACTTTTAAAAGACATTTAAACTATTTTGCTAGTCAAATTGAAAACTGAGATATCAGAGGAAATATTGGAAAAGGTTAATACCTTTGAGTATCTGGGAGGGGTGGGTGAAGAGAAATGAAGTTTGAATAAGAAGGTCAAAACTAGATTCTGAGGGGCTACAGCCATCTGGCATGTGTGTGGCAGAAGTATGCCAAGGAAACTGAAAATAAGGTTTTCAGAACAATGGTGGGAGCTGAACTGCTATATAGTACATCAACTTGGGCAATAAAAACAAAGGTTGAGGAAGTGTGGGGGGGTTGGAGGACTGTTCCCAACAGCAACTTACCTAGCTATTGCTCTGTAAGTTTAATCTAGTTTTCAGTCTAGCTCAGAACTGCTTTCCCTGTTCCAACCATGGCCTGTGAGCTGCATAAAAGTGTGTAGGTACTGAAACAGTCTTAGGGAAAGAGGGGATGAATCAAGCCATGCTGCACAGTCTGAGTAAAATGCAAGAAAAAGAAAAAAATGTGGAGTTTTTTCTGTTTTCAGTGTTAGTCATTAAAGCATTTAGGTTATAAGGTAGGAAAGCATATATGTGAAACTGCTGTAGTTTTCAAAGGACCTAACTCAGGTGTTCATTCAACCAACAGCAGTGTATGTATTTGAAACTGCAAGTTGTGTTACTTTGTTCAATCAGCATATAATAATAAAAATAACGTGAATATTATAGTGCAGAGATGGCACTTTGTCAGATCCATGTATTCATAAAATAAAATCTTGGAGTCTGGTCATTTTCTATATGTAGTTTTGAACCAGACGTGCTTAAATTCCAAATATAACGACAATAAACAGGATCCACCACAAATTTATTGGATAGTCTTTAGCGCTTCGGCTTACGCCTTCCAAGGAGAATACTATCAAAAGCAACATAGCACATATTTATACCATAAAAATATCAATTAAACAATTAAATATTCAATTATCTAATCATTCCATTAATTATAAAAAGACTTTCCAATTGCATTCTACATTAATACCACCAGGGGCCATAGTACCATACTTCAATATAAAAATTGTTTCTTTATATAAAAGCTTCTTTTTTACATTATCATCCCTTTCAATAGTAACAATATGTTCTAAAACAGTAGCTAATATACCATTTGGATTACTATTATGATGGCTTTTAAAGTGCACTGCAAGCGGACTTTCCTCTCTTTCATTTTTAATGTCCCTGACATGTTCTTGCAACCTTATCTTGAAGGCACGTTTACTTTCCCCCACATAAAATAATCCACATGGACATCTTAATGCATATATAATTCTTTCTGTATTACATGAAAATTTCCCTATAGGTCTAAAACTTCTGCCATTTATATTCTGAAATGTTTTACTTATATACTGGCATGAAATACACCTTCCACATGGGTAGGTTCCCATTAATTTTACATTAATATTTAAACTAACCTTTGGGGTAACAAATCTTGCATGAACCAGCATATCTTTTAAATTTTCAAAAATATCCATTAAATCTTTATATTTAAATAAAGAAGTCCAATAAAATTGAATTAGCTGCCTCACCTCTTCTGACAATAAATCATAAGTCATTACCATATAAACTTTTCTTAAGTGTCTTAGTTTTTGATTTTCATCATAGCATTTATTATAATTCTTACCAATCTTACACATACCATTTTTTCTAACCTTATTTAGTGAAAAAAGCACATCCTCAGCATCATATCCCCTTTTAATAAATAACTGTGATGTCTTTTCAAGTTCTTTATCAATTTCACTTGTATTATTACATAATCTTTTTAGTCTTATAAATTCACCATATGGTAAAGATTTTAATAAATGTGGGGGATGCAAACTATGTCCATCTAGAAAATGTAAACCCTCTTCAAATTTGTGAAATACTTTAGTAACAATTTTACCATCCTTACCTCCTTCTAGACTAATATCCAAAAAAATCCACTTTATTACCTAACTGAAAGCCATTGAATTTTAAATGAAACTCATTCTCCTGTGAGTCATGCATAAAATTATTAACTTCTTTCCTACCCCCTTGGCAAATAAAAATTAAATCGTCGATATAACAATATTTGACCACATATTTTAAAAAAAATTCCATTTGATACAAGAATTCTATCTCAAAAAACCCATCATAATATTAGCATACATGGGGGCAAATGCTGCCCCCGTGGCTGTACCTTTTAACTGATGGAATAATTGTCCATCAAATATAAAATAATTGTTCTTCAAACAGAATTCTACTAGTTCTACAATATAATATGATAAAGGACTATCTCCTAAAGTTTTTTATTAAAGCTCTTAGTCCATGTTCATGTTTAATACTTGTATATAAACTCTTTACATCAGCCGTTAACCAGTATATGTCCTTAGTCCATTTAATTGGTAATACTTGCTCTAAAAAGTCAAAACTATCTTTAATAAAAGATCTCTGTTTAATAACATATGGATATAGAAAACTATGTAAAAATATACCTATATTATTCAAAAAATAACTACATGCTGACACAATAGGACGGCCTGGAGGATGGTGAATATTTTTATGCATTTTCGGCAGACAATAGAACTTTGCAATTTCACAGTTCTCCATCTTAAATTTCTGATCTATATCATTTTTTGAAAACTATCCTAAACAATAGCCCTTATGAAGTAAAATATTAAATTGTTTTATAGCTTCTTCATATTCTTTAATAATACACTTATTATAGGTCTCACTGTCGTCTAGGTGTTCCAAACACATCTGAACATACTGAGTATAATGCATTAATACAACTTTGTTACCCTTGTCTGTTGGCTTTATAACCAATTCTTGATTTTTAGTCAGCCTTTGTAAGGCCTGCCATTCCAGTTTAGTCATGTTATATTGAATACAATGTCTATTAACAGCAAAATAATTATATACTGATTCAATTGCAAAATCAACCATAGCTGAAAAATTTTGAATACCTTCATGAGAAAAAGGCGGAATAAAACAGCTTTTAACTACAACTTTAGATGTGTCTAACTTACAATATGCATTACTAATTTCAGAAGTTTCATCGTCTGAGATGCAAGAATAAAAACTATCTTCTGAGTCATTTGAAAAAGATGACAAATCATTATTTAGGTCTACAAAAGAAAGGCTGTTATTACCTTTACCCTCAAAGAAGTAAGCCAAATGCAATTTTCGTATAAAACGATACATATTACTTTTCAAAACATACAGTCTGGGCAAAACAGTAAGAATAAACTTAAGACCACGATTAAACATGGAAAAAGTGGCATCAGCCAATGTAAAGGCACATACATTGACGATAATTCAGATTCTGAGGGACTACAGCCATCTGGCATGTGTGTGGCAGAAGTATGCCAAGGAAACTGAAAATAAGGTTTTCAGAACAATGGTGGGAGCTGAACTGCTATATAGTACATCAACTTGGGCAATAAAAACAAAGGTTGAGGAAGTGGGGGGGGGGGGTTGGAGGACTGTTCCCAACAGCAACTTACCTAGCTATTGCTCTGTAAGTTTAATCTAGTTTGCAGTGTAGCTCAGAACTGCTTTCCCTGTTCCAACCATGGCCTGTGAGCTGCATAAAAGTGTGTAGGTACTGAAACAGTCTTAGGGAAAGAGGGGATGAATCAAGCCATGCTGCACAGTCTGAGTAAAATGCAAGAAAAAGAAAAAATGTGGAGTTTTTTCTGTTTTCAGTGTTAGTCATTAAAGCATTTAGGTTATAAGGTAGGAAAGCATATATGTGAAACTGCTGTAGTTTTCAAAGGACCTAACTCAGGTGTTCATTCAACCAAACAGCAGTGTATGTATTTGAAACTGCAAGTTGTGTTACTTTGTTCAATCAGCATATAATAATAAAAATAACATGTGAATATTATAGTGCAGAGATGGCACTTTGTCAGATCCATGTATTCATAAAATAAAATCTTGGAGTCTGGTCATTTTCTATATGTAGTTTTGAACCAGACGTGCTTAAATTCCAAGTATAACAACAATAAACAGGATCCACCACAAATTTATTGGATAGTCTCTAATGCTTCGGCTTACGCCTTCCAAGGAGAATACTATCAAAAGCAACATAGCACATATTTATACCATAAAAACATCAATTAAACAATTAAATATTCAATTATCTAATCATTCCATTAATTATAAAAAGACTTTCCAATTGCATTCTACATTAATACCACCAGGGGCCATAGTACCATACTTCAATATAAAAATTGTTTCTTTTTTACATTATCATCCCTTTCAATAGTAACAATATGTTCTAAAACAGTAGCTAATATACCATTTGGATTACTATTATGATGGCTTTTAAAGTGCACTGCAAGTGGACTTTCCTTTCTTTCATTTTTAATGTCCCTGACATGTTCTTGCAACCTTATCTTGAAGGCACGTTTACTTTCCCCCACATAAAATAATTCACATGGACATCTTAATGCATATATAATTCTTTCTGTATTACATGAAAATTTCCCTATAGGTTTAAAACTTCTGCCATTTATATTCTGAAATGTTTTACTTATATACTGGCATGAAATACACCTTCCACATGGGTAGGTTCCCATTAATTTTACATTAATATTTAAACTAACCTTTGGGGTAACAAATCTTGCATGAACCAGGATATCTTTTAAATTCTTACCTCTTTTAAATGAAAAATTAACATTTCTTTCAAAAATATCCATTAAATCTTTATATTTAAATAAAGAAGTCCAATAAAATTGAATTATCTGCCTCAACTCTTCTGACAATAAATCATAAGTCATTACCATATAAACTTTTCTTAAGTGTCTTAGTTTTTGATTTTCATCATAGCATTTATTATAATTCTTACCAATCTTACACATACCATTTTTTCTAACCTTATTTAGTGAAAAAAGCACCTCCTCAGCGTCATATCCCCTTTTAATAAATAACTGTGATGTCTTTTCAAGTTCTTTATCAATTTCACTTGTATTATTACATAATCTTTTTAGTCTTATAAATTCACCATATGGTAAAGATTTTAATAAATGTGGGGGATGCAAACTATGTCCATCTAGAAAATGTAAACCCTCTTCAAATTTGCGAAATACTTTAGTAACAATTTTACCATCCTTACCTCCTTCTAGACTAATATCCAAAAAATCCACTTTATTACCTAACTGAAAGCCATTGAATTTTAAATGAAACTCATTCTCCTGTGAGTCATGCATAAAATTATTAACTTCTTTCCTACCCCCTTGGCAAATAAAAATTAAATCGTCGATATAACAATATTTGACCACATATTTAAAAAAAAATCCATTTGATACAAGAATTCTATCTCAAAAAACCCATCATAATATTAGCATACATGGGGGCAAATGCTGCCCCCATGGCTGTACCTTTTAACTGATGGAATAATTGTCCATCAAATATAAAATAATTGTTCTTCAAACAGAATTCTACTAGTTCTACAATATAATATGATAAAGGACTATCTCCTAAAGTTTTTATTAAAGCTCTTAGTCCATGTTCATGTTTAATACTTGTATATAAACTCTTTACATCAGCCGTTAACCAGTATATGTCCTTAGTCCATTTAATTGGTAATACTTGCTCTAAAAAATCAAAACTATCTTTAATAAAAGATCTCTGTTTAATAAGATATGGATATAGAAAACTATGTAAAAATATACCTATATTATTCAAAAAATAACTACATGCTGACACAATAGGACGGCCTGGAGGATGGTGAATATTTTTATGCATTTTCGGCAGACAATAGAACTTTGCAATTTCATAGTTCTCCGTCTTAAATTTCTGATCTATATCATTTTTTGAAAACTATCCTAAACGATAGCCCTTATGAAGTAAAATATTAAATTGTTTTATAGCTTCTTCATATTCTTTAATAATACACTTATTAAAAGTCTCACTATCGTCTAGGTGTTCCAAACACATCTGAACATACTGAGTATAATGAATTAATACAACTTTGTTCCCCTTGTCTGCTGGCTTTATAACCAATTCTTGATTTTTAGTCAGCCTTTGTAAGGCCTGCCATTCCAGTTTAGTCATGTTATATTGAATACAATGTCTATTAACAGCAAAATCATTATATACTGATTCAATTGCAAAATCAACCATAGCCGAAAGATTTTGAATACCTTCATGAGAAAAAGGCGGAATAAAACAGCTTTTAACTACAACTTTAGATGTGTCTAACTTACAATATGCATTACTAATTTCAGAAGTTTCATCATCTGAGATGCAAGAATAAAAACTATCTTCTGAGTCATTTGGAAAAGATGTCATAATCATTATGTAGGTCTACAAAAGAAAGGCTGTTATTACCTTTACCCTCAAAGAAGTAAGCCAAATGCAATTTTCGTATAAAACGATACATATTACTTTTCAAAACATACAGTCTGGGCAAAACAGTAGGAATAAACTTAAGACCACGATTAAGCATGGAAAAAGTGGAATCAGCCAATGTAAAGGCACATAAATTGACGGTAATTCAGATTCTGAGGGACTACAGCCATCTGGCATGTGTGTGGCAGAAGTATGCCAAGGAAACTGAAAATAAGGTTTTTCAGAACAATGGTGGGAGCTGAACTGCTATATAGTACATCAACTTGGGCAATAAAAACAAAGGTTGAGGAAGTGGGGGGGGGTTGGAGGACTGTTCCCAACAGCAACTTACCTAGCTATTGCTCTGTAAGTTTAATCTAGTTTGCAGTGTAGCTCAGAACTGCTTTCCCTGTTCCAACCATGGCCTGTGAGCTGCATAAAAGTGTGTAGGTACTGAAACAGTCTTAGGGAAAGAGGGGATGAATCAAGCCATGCTGCACAGTCTGAGTAAAATGCAAGAAAAAGAAAAAAATGTGGAGTTTTTTCTGTTTAATTATTTCAGTGTTAGTCATTAAAGCATTTAGGTTATAAGGTAGGAAAGCATATATGTGAAACTACTGTAGTTTTCAAAGGACCTAACTCAGGTGTTCATTCAACCAAAAAGCAGTGTATGTATTTGAAACTGTAAGTTGTGTTACTTTGTTCAATCAGCATAAAATAATAAAAACAACATATGTGAATATTATAGTGCAGCGATGTCAGATCCATGTATTCATAAAATAAAATCTTGGAGTTTAGTCATTTTCTATATGTAGTTTTGAACCAGACTTGCTTAAATTCCACTTTTTATGATTTCTGATCAATTTCTTTCTATCTAAAAAATACAGTTGGTTTAGCCAGCACTTACCTCATAGGCCAGTTACTTGTGTACGCCATTCTTAAATTTGTTTATTCATGAATACAATAAAAGTCGATATTATGACATTCATGTTTGCATTGTTTATTATTTACAGTATGTTTGTGAGTTTGCTAATATTAGTTTGCATACTGGAGATTTGGTTTTGTACTCTATCAACTATTGCATTAATCTTCTTCTTTCGGCTTTTCCAGTTAGGGGTCGCCACAGCAGATCAACTGTCCGCTCATGATTGGCAGTCGAGTTTTACAGTGTCGAGTTGCCAGCCTGGTGTCCAACCTTCCACAGAAGGCACACACACATGCGCACACTCACACCTAGGGCCAATTTAGAGTGTCCAATCCACCTACAGCATGTCTTTGGGATGTGGGATGAAACCAGATCACCCGGAGGAAACCCATGCAACCACAGGAAAGACATGCTATCTCTGCACAGAAGGCACCCCAACCGAGGATCGAACCAGAGAACCTCTATTGTATTAATAGTTCATTAAATGGATTTTAAATATTCTTCAATAAAAATTAATTGTGGGACAGCAAAAAAAAAAACTTCAATTCTGCAAGTGTAATGGTTGCAAATTATCTGAACTGTCAAAACAATTGATGTCCATGATTTTTGATTGTTTAGTTATTGCTTTCACTGAGTTCTAGTTAAAGTTAAATTTGATAAATTATACTTATTACATAGAATGGCAAATTGTATGAATGTATGTGTGAAAAGGCTTAACATATTACTTAGTGCTTCTTTGTTATTGATTGCAAAATTAGTAGGCACACAGTTTGGTTTAATATAGAATTAATGAATGTTTAGTGCAACTATTAAATTTATTATGTTGCTTAAGATGATGTCACTGAAATTCAATTTTTAAATGAAATAATAAAAGCAACTTGGGAAATGTTTCTTTTAAGCAGCATAACAAGCTTTTAATTTTCTTCTTTCTTTTCCTAAGTTAGTGTATTAACTACCAGTGATCAGATTCATAAACTGTGAACATCAGCATTGCAGAACAAATAGTGTTCATCTATTGAGTCTTGGCGCATGCTTGGAGGAGGGATGTGTCTGCCTTGTCACACTGTAGCCCTGCTACTAAAACCCAGTCTTGTGAGAACTTGTTTATTAGACACACATGAGCTCTTTGAATGGCTGTTCTGGGGAAAAGTATGCCATAATGTAAATGGGAAGCCTCTTAACATGCTTTTAAATGGAGGTAGATGTACATTTGGGGCAGCTGTCTATTTTTGTTTTACTGCTTCATCATGTATCAATGACGGCATGGGGAAGAATAACATTGTGGTGGGGGTGTGGCTTACACAACAATATATGAGAGGTGGGAGGAGAGCAGCATGATGATGGGGATGTGGTTTGGTGGAGGCAGCAGCCCAGGAACTGTGAGCACAAATCTGAAAATCATGGCTACACCTCTGTATATATATATATATATATATATATATATATATATATATATATATATATATATATATATTCACACACAGGGGGGTGTATAATATACTTGTATATATAGATAGATAGATAGATAGGTATAATAATAAACAAATAATCAGGAAACTTCCCTGGAAGATCTAAGATTCCCTAGAGTTCAGGCACCTAATAAAAAACATACTGTGACTATCCCACTTAATAGCAGGTGGTAGAAATACTTTCTTTAAAAACTTTCCAAAGTATAAATCCACTAATGAAAGTAGGGAAGCACAAGCTGGTTCAAGTTGAATCTTCTTTATTAAAACTCACACAAATAAACAATCCAAATAGTATTTGAAAAAACAGAATAAACTATAGAAATTCATCATTCCATTTATATACCTGTTTAAAAGCAAGGGAGCGCTTTACTAGGGTAGCTGTGTTGTAAAAGACAATTAGCTTGTCTACTTGCTAAATACCCCTTCCCCCATACACCAGTGTGATATTCAACATAGTGCTGCCCTACTTCATACTCTGTGATTACAGGATATGTTAAACTAAACTAAACGTTAAACTAAAAATTACAAATGAATAATTGCCAACACTTCCTGAAAGCATTTCATTGTAGTATCAAAGAAGTAAAAGTTAACATAAGTCTTCAATGTTCCTTAGAAATCTTTTCTACCAATATTCAGAAACGTTTGTAACATAGATCATTTTCATCTATTAGAACTTCTTCAGGCTTGTGTATCAGGTAGGAAACACAACTAAAAATTAAAAGTTAAACAACAATATATAACACTACATTTTGTTCGGCTAAAAACAATGCATATTATTTAAGAAAATATAGTACAAAAAAAAAATCCTAAATAAATACCTACCAAACACTTAAGACATAATATATATATATATATATATATATATATATATATATATATATATATATATATATATATGTACATAAGTTATTCATTTCAAATGATAAAGCTATTAAAGAATTTTAAAGTAAAATACACTCAAAATCTATTTAAAAATATATGAAAAATCTAGCGGAAAAAGAGTCGGTCATGCTCACAGCTGTGATGCTCAGGTCTGCAAACTCTAGAAAAAATGTGTAAACTGGATCCCATTTAAAATTTATGAATGTTATAATATTGGAGCCGATATAAACATGTAGTATGTCTACCACTAATACTCATTATGTGTCTAGGTAAGATCAAACACCGTGCATTAAAACGTTACAACTTAAAAAGGTTAAACAGTCATGAAAATCATGCATGTGCTATATGGAATCTAGCTCTGCTGTTTGTTAAAAAAAAAAAACATACTCTACCATTTAAAATAAAACACAAGTACCTCATAAAGAATTGCCCAGACAACAACCTGTAGTAGGACAAGTTTAATGGCTTCAGAGATAAAAGCTCTGTACAAAAAATAAAAAACTCCAGTCAAGTGCTTTCATCCATAAAAATTCAGGACTTCATCAGAACAACATACATAGAGTTACAAGAGGCTTTGATCGAGAAAACTACCTTAAGGGGGGCAATTTTAAATTTTATTATGTTGGACATGGAGGTCATATTAAAGAACAACTGGTTTGTGTTTGAAGGAGAATACTTTAGACAAGTGAAGGGTGGAGCAATGGGGGCCAGTTGTGCCCCATTGTTTGCTAACCTTGTGATGTATTCCTGGGAAAGGAAACATGTTTTGACCAGCCCATTCCAAGAAAATTGGTACTGCTATTTGAGGTTTTTAGATTATCTTTTTATTTTGTGGAAGGTTCCTAGTAGACGGGAACAGTTCTCAGACTATCTCAATGGTATTTGTGATTACTTCAACTTCACATCCAACCACTCTGACCAAAGACTGGACTACTTGGACGTAACAGTGTGTAAAGACATGGATAACAAAAAATTAATTTCTAAAATTTACAGAAAACCCACCTTCTCTAATGATTATTTAGATTTCAAAAGTTGTCACCTTGGACATGTAAAGAAAAACATTGTCAAAGGTCAAATGGTCAGGGTGGCAAGGAAGTGTTCCAAATTGGAGGTTTTTAGGTACAAGATGGGTACTGTTCAGTTTTTTTTAGATAGCGGTTACCCATGGGACATGATCATTAACACTTGTGAGCAAGTCGCGGGTGGTTGAGGTACTCGGTACATACCCCTGCTGGGTATTCCCCTTGTGGAAAATAACTCACAGGTTGACAAGGGGTCATATATTAAATCTATGGTTTTAACTTATGGTGACATTAGTGGAAAGGTGAGAAAGATATTGGAGAAGAACTGGGTTATATTTAGGGGTAACAGTGAGATTTTTCAGAGTGTTGGTAACACCACTAGGTTTGTATACAGAACTGATTTAAACTTGAAATACTTGTTAGAGCACCCAAAAGTCCCGGAACATTTAAATTCTAAGAGTATGTTTAAGTGTGGTGCCTGTGGTTACTGTAGATATATCCTGGAAGAGAGTGACATCTGTGTAGGTGACCCTCTTATGAAAGTCAGATTAGCCACAGGAAACTGTGAGTCAAGGGGTTTGGCATACATTGCAGTATGTACAGGATGTCAACAATTTTACATTGGGAAAACTGAGAAACCTTTCAAAAATGTATTTAAGATCAACTATATGCAATAAGAACTAAAAATGAAAACAATGGATTCCAATTTGGTATTTTACAGACAGTGAAGGAAGATATTAGAGGGGGACATTGGCAAAATAAACTTGAAACAATGGAACTTTTTTGGCAACTGAGGTTAATTTTTAGGTGGTGTTCCAAAGACCAAATTACCAGCATAACAGCTACAAAAAATGCAAGCTGAGGGTCATGCTGCTCAATGCTAGAAGTCTAAATCTCAAAATGCACTCACTCGAAGCACTCCTTAAAATGGAGAACATCGACATTTGTACTGTAACAGAGACCTGGTTCAAGGCAGCAGAAAGCACCCCTGCACTACCAGGCTATAACTCATTCCTCACCTTTTGGCCCCAGAACTTGTCCCAAAGCTCCAAAGGCAGTAGTGTTTCCATATTCATAAGGGATGTGCACACCTCTAGACTGGTAGCCCAACATAACGCATCAGAGATACTTCAGGTGCAGCTAACATTGGGTAAGACAGCGATTCAGGTCATAGCCAATCATGTCCCAAGACTCACACTCCACATTTCAAAATACCCTGGAGAATATTAGGGTCCAACTTAACACTCTCATACTGGGTGACTTCAACTACCCCTCCATTAACTGGGAAAACTACTCATGTAGCAATACACTTGCCCAATGTTTCCTGGAATTCATTAATTCCAATGCCCTGGACCAGCTCGTTCTTACCTCCACTATAGGTAAAACATCTTTGACCTGATCATTACTAACATGGCAACCGTTGCTCTACACTAGTAGTTAACTCCTCCCTGGTTAGATCTGACAACAAACTAATCACCTTGGAAATCCACATCCCTCCCACCCCCCCACTCCCGCAAAGGTAACCACCACAAAAAACTTCTCCAAAGCTAATATTAAGCTCCTAAAAACAGAGATGGCTAACTTCACAGCACCCATGCAAATGAAGAATAGTTGCATGACCGCTGAATCATACACCAATGCACTGTACGAACACGTACACAAATGGATGGATCTCGCCATACCCAATAGAACCAAGACGGTCTCCTCCAAAAAAAAGGAAGCAAATCTGGTGGTCCCCTGCCATAAACAAACTCTACAACAGAAGGAGAAAACTGATGCAGAATAAGGTGAACTCCCAAGACTGGAAAAACTCCCTTATTAGCTTCAACAAAAAGTTGAGATCCCTCATCAAATCCTCTAAAGCTAGCTATGAAAACAGAATTGCAGCAGGTAATAAAGACAACCACAAGGCCTTCTTTAGTTATATAAAGAATCTCCATGGCAATACCCAGCTTTGCTCTGAGCTACTGCACAATGGTACCTCCTATAACAAGCCAACAGATATTGGCAATATACTGGCCGACAGATTCAGTGCCAACTTTACCCCTCTCTCCTCCACCAAAGAACCAATCACAATACCAGTAGATTGCCAGGCACTCAGTATTACTGCTGCACAGGTTAAAACAGCACTGTCCAAGGCCAAGAATACAGCTTCTGTGGGGACCTGACAATATCCCTGGCTGTGTTCTACATGAACTACAGGGTGAACTGGCACCTCACCTGTGTGCCCTGTTCAATCACAGCCTCACCTCAGGCTTTGTCCCTACCAAATGGGGCACTGCTACAGTCATCCCTCTCCACTAAGGAGGAGTGACTACAGACCCTGGGAACTATCGCCCCATATGCAAAGTTATGGAATGCAACATCATAGACCTAGTAAACAAGGATGTAGGGGATCTCCAAACTCTGGATCCCACACAATTTGGTTTTGTGAAGAGTAGATCATGCCTGCTCAACCTGGTCAACTTCTTTGAGTCAGTCACAAGAGCTGTGGTTGACAGCAAGGTGGTTCATATAGCCCACCTTGACCTGGCCAAGACCTTTGATACCATTCCCCACTTTGAAATCATAGCAAAACTCACTAAGCTAGGGATCAACCCCTATATCTCTAGGTTGGTTGCAAATTGGCTCACAGATAGAACCCACAGTGTGAAAGTGGCTGACTCCAAGTCAGACTGCCGACCAGACACGAGTGGAGTCCCATAGGGTTCAGTCCTGGGTCCTCTCCTGTTTGGTATCTTCTTCTCTGAAGTCCAGGCCAACAGGAAGGGACTCTGGCTGACAAAGTTCACAGACGATTGCAAGTTAGGAGATATTATTAACTCCCCAAGTGATGTTGACATCCTACAGAAAGACCTCACTGAGACCAACGACTAGTTTCAGAACTATGGCCTTAAGCTCAATGCCAAAAAATCTGTCATCATCCCCTTTTTGCAAAAACCCAGTTCCCATGAATTACCACATCGATGGTAGTCCACTGAACACAGAAGGCGTTATAAGAGATCTGGGAACACAGGTTGACAGCAACCTGTCTTTTGACCACCACATTGCCACTGTGGTCAGAAAGTCTTTCTGTGTGGCACATCTCATTACTAAGGGTTTTGTATCCAGGAAGAAAGAGGTCATTGTCTCCCTCTACTCTTCCCTCATTAGGCCAATCATCGAGTACAATGCCCCATTTGGCATGTACCTCACTAGACACCTGAAACAACTGGAGAGGCCACAAAAGTACCTCACAAAGAGGATCCTAGGCCTTAAACACTTGTCCTATATGGACAGACTCAAATAACTCCAACTATTTTCTGTCTCATATCGCCTACTTAGAGGCGATGTCTGCTTAGCTTACAAAGCCATGTCTGACCCAGCTCTGTTAGAAATACTACATCTAAAGAAATCCCAATCCCTCCGCACCACATGCTCCAGAGACCTCAACCTCATTACCACAATCAACAGAACAAGCTGGAGGGATGGTGGGACAGGTTCATAACCCAGAGACTGCCCATGCTTTGGAATAGACTTCCCATACATATCAAACAGAGCACCCCACTAGCCCTCTTCAAGAGAAACTTTGATGAATGGATAGGAAATAGAAAATTCACCCCGGGGATCATTCCAGTGGCTCTACTCAACAGAGGCACTGGGAACTAAGGTCAGGTGGCATGATGCCAGGGTAATCCTATGGGCTAGGCTTGTAAAGGATCCATGGCCACTAGCGTAGTACACACCTATGAATCTATGAACCTATAAATGCCAATACGAGTCCAGGTATTAATGATTGCTGTTACTTAATGCCTATTTTGAAATCTAAATCTACTATTTTAACATGATTGTTTTAGTTCCTGATTTTTAATCATACTGGACCTTTAAGTAGTGATGATGTCACTAATTTCAGTTAATGGGTGGTGGTGTTTTTTCACTCCTTAAACTACTTGTAACTCTGTGTATGTTGTTCTGATGAAGTCTTGAATTTTTACGGATGAAAGTGCTTGACTGGAGTTTTTTTATTTTTTATACTGAGTTTTTATCTGTGAAGCCATTAAACTTGTCCTACTACAGCTTGTTGTCTGGGCAATTCTTTACTAGGTATTTGTGTTTTACATGGTCGTGGTCTACCTTGTTGGCACACTGCTTGGCTTTACCATTTAAAATATTCAGAAGTTAATCTATCTGAGCCAGCTAAAATAAGTAGCATTCATCCTCTCACTAATATGAGTGTTACTATTAAAGCTGTCCATATTTGCACTAAAAAGTTATAAATAAGAATTAATAACATTTCATGACATCTGCGGAATATGCACATACTGCTCTAATGCTGATCTGCTGTAATCAAAAGTCCTAGTTATAAAAATGGGAGAAAGTGTCATGTGAATGTGTCCTGATTCTAATAACAGTACAAAATGAAGATATAGCTAGAATAAAAAAAAATAAATATTAAAAAAAATGGTTATTATAGACAGATCATATATTTGTATACAAATGTATCCGCTAAAACAAAATTAATAATTAATAAGCCACTACCATAATATTAAATTTTAAAATTACATTTACAAAGTTAACAGATAATACAATTGTTGATAATTACAAATAACAAATAAATGCAAATAAATAAAGTTCACACCTTCATTCTTGTAAACAATGGGGCAACTTTCTTATCTCTAGTACACTTTTCAGTGAGCAATAATAGTTTAGTCTAGACTTTCTAAAAGAGTTTATCCTTAGTTGCCACATAAGTTCTTCACTCTTAAGGGACAAAACTAATTATGGCATAACTACAGAAAAGTTTAAAACAAAATGTACAATAATAACAGCACCATGATCACTCAAACATGACAACGGGATTAGTGTGCACCTGTGGAAAACAGTGATGGGAGAGCTTAACGTCACCAAGTTGTGCTCAGAGAGTTTGTCCCTCAGCTGCAAATTAGTAACCTGTTGAACATCCATTTGGATACTTAGACTTTAGCATCTTTTACACTTGCCAGGTTTCTTAGTGCTGTAAACATTTCCCCCACCCATCTGCATTACTTGATCTTCTGTACTATTTGATCTACATATAGAGTACCTTTGGAAAGTCAAGTCATTGTCTCTATGGGCATTTTGTTTTAAACTTTTCTGTAGTCATGCCATAATCAGGTTTGCCCCTTAATAGTGATGCCTTTAAGTCACCAAATTTGAATTCTGTCCATTTATAATTGTGATGGAGAACAGTACACCAAAAATTCTGCTACTTTAGGTACCAAGCATTGGCACCATAACAGCTCGACAGTTCCAGGCACAATGAGATTCCACTATCACCTCGGATGTTGTATTTTGTAACCTCTTCTCTATTAACTACTTATTGTGCCTCTAGAATTCTTTAAGGCTTTTTTTATTTTTTCACTCAGAGGTATAATAATATTATGATTTATTAGGTTGGTTCTTCTAGACAGCTGAAATGACATCTTTGTTTTTCAGAGCAAACTCTTTGATCTCTTTTATCTGCTCAATAGATGTTTAGCAAAGCAAAAAAAAACAAAAGAATGATGCAGTAATAAATACTACAAACATGCTATGGAATAATCTAGTAACAAGGGACTGACAGCCTAAACAAAGTGGGGGAGAAGAAAACAAGTAGAAGATTATGCAGAGATAGATAAGTGAAATGTCATAGGTTCATAGGTTCATAGGTTCATACCAGGCTATTTGCCCTAGGGCATTTATAAGCCTAGCCAGAGTGTGTGTGGCTTTCACCACCCCTTAGGATGAGAATACTATACCCATTAGTTTGCTGTGCCTCTGTCCAGCAGTGACACAGAGATGATTCCCGGGGTAAACCTACGATCTCCCATCCACTCGTCAAGATTTCTCTTGAACAGAGTCAGTGAGGGGCTCTGCCTCACATGGACTGGGATTCTGTTCCATAGTGTAGGGAGTCTCTGGGTGATGAATCTGTCCCTCCAGCACATCCTATTTATATCCGTGTTGAGGTTTAAGTCTCTTGCTCTCGTGGCTCTGGTGGATTTGGATTTTTTGAGGTGGAGCATGTCCATTAATTCCGGGTTGGACATGGCCTTGTATGTCAGGCACAGATCACCTCTGAGCAGACGGTATGCGACTGAATAGAGCGGGAGTTTCTTCAGTCGGGCATCGTATGACATATGTTTGAGCCCCTTTATCCTTTTGGTGAGGAACTTGTGGGGTCTTTCCAACTGCTGCAGGTGTCGGGTAAGATACATTCCGAATGGGGCGTTGTACTCAATCATTGGTCTGATAAGTGAAGAGTACAGGGGTACAATGACCTCTCCTGATCTGGATGTGAATCCCTTCATGATCAGGTGGGCAATGTAGAAGGTCTTCCTAACCACTTTGGCATTGTGAGTGTCAAAAGAGAGGTTACTGTCAACTTGGGTCCCCAGGTCCCTGATAACTTCTTCCATGTTTAATGGATTACCACCTATGTGGTAATTAGGGGTTACCTTGTTTTTCCCAAAGGGTATGACTATACATTTTTTGGCATTTAGCTTAAGGCCATGGCTCTGACACCAGTTATCCATTTCTATGAGACCTCTCTGGAGGATGTCTATGTCTGATGGAGTGTCAATTATGGTGCCCAGTTTGCAGTCATCTGCAAATTTTGTCAGCCACAATCCCCCTATGTTTGCCTGCACTTCAGAAAAATAAATGCCGAACAAGAGGGGGCCCAGGACTGAGCCCTGTGGGACACCGCTCGTGACCGGCTTAGAGTCTGACATGGCACCAGCAACTCTAACCCTGTGTGTTCTGTCCTTGAGCCAGTTTGCAACCCATCTTGTGACATATGGGTTTACATCTAAGCTGGTGAGCTTTTCTATGATGCCCGATTGGGGTATTGTGTCGAATGCTTTTGCTAGGTCAAGGTAGGCTGTGTGAACTGCCTTACCCTCATCAATGGCCTTAGTGACTATTTCAAAAAAGTCGACCAAGTTCAAGAGGCAGGATCTGCCCTTGACAAAGCCAAATTGGGTAGGATCCAGTGTCTGTAGGTCCCCAATGTCTTTATTTATGAGTTCCATTATGATCCTCTCCATAGCTTTGCAGACAAGGCTCGTCAAGCTTATGGGGCGGTAATTTCCAGGGTCCATAGAAGCACCGCCTTTGTGGAGTGGGACCACAGTTGCCGTACGCCATTCTTTGGGTACGTATCCTGTAGTAAGGCTAAGATTAAACAGCAGCCTTATGTGTGGGTTTAGTTCCTCATTGAGTTCATGTAGCACACAGCTGGGGACACTGTCTGGTCACATTGATGCTGTGTTTTTTGCTTTAGAGAGAGCAGCTCTCACCTGGGCATCTGAGATGTTTGGGAGGCTAGACTCTGGTGGGATAGATATTTCTCCTTTTGGAGGGGAGGGAGGGGAGAAATTTGCACTGAACCTGTCTGCCAGTATGTTGGCAATGTCTGTGGGTTCAGTGATTTTTTTATCATTTTGGACTAATTCTGAGCATATCTGGGAGTTTCCACCCAGGTTTCTAACATAGCTAAAGAAGGCCTTATGATTGTCTTTTGTGTCATTAGCGATTTTTCTCTCAAAGTTGGCCTTGGATGATTTTATGATTGATCGTAGTATTTTGCTAGTATTGATCAGAGATGCCTTCCCTTTTAGGGATTTTGCTCTGTCATGTAGTAGCTTTCTCCTCTTGTTGTAGAGTTTGTTTATGGCTGGGGTCCACCAGACCGGGCGCCTGCCTTTGGTGGAAAGGGTCTTGATTTTATTAGGGATTGCTTGATCCATACATTCCTGGAGGTGCTTGTAGAAGGCATTTGTAAGGGTTTCAGCAGCGTGGGTTGTGGTTTCCACTGGCTCGGGAGCTTTGAAGGATACCACTCCAGTCTTAAGAAGTGTGAAGTTTGCTTTTGAGAAGTTCTTCACTGTGGTCTTTTTTGCTGGGGTGGGGGCGGGATGTGGATCTCCAATGAGATTAATTTATGGTCTGATCTCACCAATGAGGGATATACTTCCGGTGTGGAGCATTTTGACCCCATGTTTGTGATGATCAGGTCTAGTATATTTTCTCCTCTTGTGGGAATGGTGACTAGTTGTTCCATAGCATTTGAGTTTATGAACTCCAGGAACCTTTGGGCTAGGGTGTTGGGGCTTGAGTAATGTTCCCAGTCTATGTTTGGGTAGTTGAAGTCACCCAATATGATGGTGTTTGGAGAGACATTCATACTCTCCAGTGTCTTCAGGAAGGCTGTGTGGGTTTCCTGAATTTGAGAAGGTGGTCTGTAGCATGCTACAAACTGTAGGGCAGTTTTACCTATGGTTAATTGCACCTGGATGGTCTCCGATGCTTCGTGCGTTGCCACTAACCTGGAGGTGTGGGTATCCTTTATGAATATGGATACTCCCCCTCCGTTTGTGGTTCGGTCAGGATTTTGGGGCCGGAACGCATGATATGAGGTATAACCTGATAGTGCTGGGGTGCTCTCAGGAGCCTTGAACCAGGTTTCAGTCACTGCACAGACATCGATGTTCTCCATACTGAGGAAGGATTCGAGGGCATGCATCTTGAGGTTTAGACTTCTGGCATTGAGCAGTATTACCCTTAGTTATTCTCCATTTTTGTTTTCTAGGGTGGTAGGTTTATCATTTGAGCCTTGCCTAAAAAAGGCACTATGGGGGTGGCAAGAGCCTTTGCCAATATCCGGAAGCCCAGGGATGACAGGTGCAAGCTGTCCCTTGCGAAATCCATAGTCAGAAATAGAAATAACCACAGTAGGAAAATGAGAACATTATGGGCAGCCACGGTGGTGCAGTGGTTAGCATTGTGCCTCACAGCAAGAGGTTCCCTGGTTCGATCCTTGGATGGGATGCCTTCTGTGCAGAGTCTGCATGTCCTCCCTGTGGTCGCGTGGGTTTCCTCTGGGTGCTCTGGTTTCCTCCCAAAGACATGCTGTAGGTGGACTGGCCACTCTAAATTGGCCCTAGGTGGGTGTGTGTGTGGGTGTGTGTGTGTCTTCTGTGGAAGGTTGGGTGCTGGGCTGGCAACTCAACACTGTAAAACTCCACTGCCAATCATGAGTACACAGCTGATCCACTGTGGTGACCCCTAACTGGGAAAAAGTCGAAAGAAGAAAGAAAATGAGAACATCAGAGGTTCAGGGAGCAAACTGGATTCAACCAAGAATGTGACTAAGGAAAAAAACAAGCTATGAATAACTTCAGTGGTTAGATAGAAAGGACCACATAAAACAGAAACAACAGAAATGGGGGGGGGGGGCAAAAGGAGAATTGTCAGGGTCAGAAATGTTGAGTTTGAGGATTAACATTTTAAACAGCTTTGTGGAACAGCAATAGAGGTAGACATGGCTTTCAGCTATGACAACTATTATATGGCATATTGGAAAGAAAAATTGATATGCATGTTAAGAGTTTTATGCAAATATACTGCATTTTTATCTTTCATAGATAGCATTTGTATTATTTGGACAAGTTCAGTGCCACAATTACAGAATCTCTTTGCATATCTTCATCACACTTCCAACACTTTACATTTTTTATGTATTTATTTTATTTATTCTGTTTTTGTTTACTGGGACATTTCAGCTGGGTATAAGGCCCTTTTTCAGTGAAGGCCTAGCAAGAAAAGCTCCATATACATAAAGTTAAAGAACAATACATTCTACTGTTACGTTTTCACATTCTATGCAAATAACTAAGACATTATATGCATGTAATAGTACTACATAAGACATTATACATTTGTGCATAATAGTAAGACGTGAAACAAAATGGCTCCTGAATACACTTAATACATATCAGGAATAGCACATTGTAGGAGTGTTTAAACAATATTACAGTTTCAGAACTATGGTGATCCAACAGAGTTTTAAGTACAGCACTTGTTACAATGATAGTGACAGTTGGCAATCTTATCCTGAGTGTAACAGCAGCATAGCCAAGAGTTAAAGAGAACTTGTTTTAGTTTAGCTTTGAAGGTGTATGGCTTTTTCAGTTAATCTAATAGGGGGTGGGAAAGAGTTCCGGGCCTTGGAAACATGGCTGGGATACAGAGCATATTACATAATATGTGCATCTTTCCAATATTAATATTTTGGATTTGAGTACTGTTAAGAAAGAGACTGTTAGTAGTTTTCAGACTACACTGTTATTATATCTAGTATGCATATACAGCCACAGTTTGTTGGAATTTCTTATCTCACCACTGATGATATCAGTTTTCAGACTACATTTATGGAGTTATGTCATGGATACCAGCAAATAGGTCATTCTCATACTGTGACTGAAGATATGTCGATTTGGTGGCATAGCGGGATAAGGCCCTGACTGAAGTCTAGGAAACCTGGGTTCAGTTAGCAGTTCCTCCTGGTGGGACAATACTTATCAATGAAGCTCCTTAAGGGGAAGTATGGTCCAAAGAAGGCTGTCAATGAGCATGGGGGGGGGGGTGATAGAGAAAGGTAGTGGGCATGGCATTTAAAAAAAGAACCACCCCCAGATGGAAGCAGAGACAGCAAGTCCCCAGGATGCTCTTAGGAGCCCCAGCTGGCCCCAGCAATACAGGAGTAGTCTGTCTGGGGGAAGGGTAGGAGGATGGCTGGTAGCCCATTGTGGATGCGGTGAAAAGGGTGCTGGGCTGGTACTTTGAGGTTCCAGGGGCCAAAAAGTTAAAAAATAATATGACTGAGGATATGTACACAGCAGTTAATGCACAAAGAGGAATTGTAATGCACAAATTATTTACCATTATTCTCTGCAAACCCTCTAATGAAGGAAAATGTGACTTCTGAATTCTGTACATTCAAGATGTTGTTTCTAAATCTGCATTATAAATATTTGTTTAATCAAAGTATCTGTTGTAAATCTGCATCTGCATTGTAAATAGTTTGGTTTTCTGACTAGTATGATACCTCTGAATATTTGGGGTCTATATTATATCCTTGAAGAGGCGTTCCATCGAAAGCCTCTTTATTGACCCTTAAAAAGCAAACTGTCATAATAGCAAATGGCCACATCAGCAATTTCTTTCCCTGGGAAAGAAATCACTTAGCCACCCTTTTAGTTTGCCATTTTCCCCACTGTAGTGCGATCTCAGAGTTGGTATATTTAGTTAGGGTGTGTGTGTGTGTGTGTGTGTGTGTGTGTGTGTGTGTGTGTGTGTGTGTGTGTGTGGGGCACAGCCCCTCCCGTTGGGAGGTGTGGGGGGGGTGAAGCCCCCCACTTTGTAATGTTTGTAGTAATGTGCTCTTATTTTTAGGCAAGCAATTTCTTTCCCAGGAAAATAAATTGCTGATGTGGTTGTTCACTGTAATGACAGTTCACGTTTTAAGGGTTAATGAAGACACGTCCGATGGAACATCTCTTCAAGGATATAATATAGACCCGAATATTTGATATACTAAACTGTTGCCCTTATGGGCCCAGGTCATGGCTGAAAAGGGTCTGGTGACTATCCTACCTACCCAGTTATCATATGATAATAAATTAATTAAGAAGTAGGTGTGCCCACTTATTATTGATGAAATAAACAAATACCTGTGAGAGCAAAACAAGAGCATGTTGGCCATGGTTATTACATATATCAGGGGATTCATGAAAAGGCCTAGTGTAAGTCATAAGGCCCTTCTCCAATGATGCAGTATTTTGCAATTCGGAAGCATGTTAGCTGCTCTGAGGAAAAAGCTCAGCATCAACTAATTTGCATGTCTCTGAATCACAATTACTACAGCACCATGCAGATCTGCATGTCATGGTAGGTAACTGCTACATCTGTAGCCCTAAGCCACATAGTGTAGCCATAAGCATCCCTCATTCATTCACACACACACACACACACACACACACACACACACACACACACACACACACACACACACACACACACACACCACAGTCTTGTAACTGTCCCAGAGTTGTTCCCCCTCATTTGGTGTACTACAGTAAATACTGTTAAGGCAAAAGAGTGGTACAGTACTCCCTGGTGGCTAGTGCCCCCCCCCCCCGATTTTCATACTAAGTGCCACTAAGATACACATGTAGTATCCCTGAGGGCTATTGTTTTCCTTCCACCCAATCCCTGTACTACTGTTTGTGCTGCTGTGGCACAATCATAGTTTTCCTGATGTCTAGTGGTTCCCTCCCCCCCAACCCCTGTACTGCTGCTGGTGCCATTATAGCATAACTGTGGATTTTACTGGCATCTAGTGCTTCCCCCACCCTCTGATCCCTGTACTATAATTAATTGTTAATAAACAAACATATCATTTTGGCTGTGTTCACTACTGCAGTGTTGTGGGTCTGGTTATGCTGATCTACACATCTGTGTGATTTCCTGAATTGCTTGGTATGTAGATGGGAGAGAGAAGACATGGCTAATTAGCATATGCCTCTCTTCCAGACTGCCTCATTAGCAAACTGCATGGTCACAGAGCCAGCCCTACACTATGTGCACATCTTCATGCTAGAGCACAATGTAGCACGATGTTAGGGCTGTTTATGAATTCAAAAAGGTTACCATGATGCATACATGAAAGTATACACATCACGGTACATTTATGAATTCTGTCTGTAGTCTATATAGCCAAGTAATAAGGCACATTGTTCAAAAACTTGAAGCATACTAATAGGTACTAAGGAATTAAGAAAATCTGTTGGTGAGAACCCATGTTTTATCTACAAAGAGGCAAACTATATTAAAATATTTTGGAACAACCTCATATGTAGACAGATACTGATATAAAAAGAAAATAATGTCTTTCTCTACAACAAATGCGACATTTGTATGTTCATTAATAAGTGGCTTTTTTATATTCCTCTAAAAAATGCCCTTCATTTATTGCTATGATTCCATGGGTATAGTCTACATAGCAGCTTGTGATATTTGTTCTGCATTTTATATAAAGAAGACTGCATGCAAACTAAACCTGAGAATAAATGAAAACATGAATCTACAAAACATGTATTTGTTTGTCTGTTTATTTGTTTATGTATTTATTTATTTAGGTAGTCATTTAATTTTACTAATAATGTTCTTGATAATCTTCCCACAGTGAAAAAAATTTCAAATGATTTAATTTTGTGGTCATGATTAATGTTATTCCAGACAAGAGGCATTTGGACCTTAGTAATTAATCAGAATTTAGAGAATATAAATGGCAAGTTATTAATTTAATGAGAGTAAAAGACTGTCTTTTAATGAAACCATTGTTATTAAACCTGCTTTAAGAAAAAAGGAACCTAAAACTTAAGCTAAAGCTTTAAACTAATATAATTTCTTCTCTTGTATAGCTGTTGTTTAGTTGTTTAATAGGAACACTAAATGTGAATATAAAACAAGCTATCTTTTAGGTGTTTGTTAACAGTCTGATGAAGTTTCTAGAAACAAAAGCACTTACTGTTATGCTGCTGGTTTAAGAATAAAGTCACCTTTATTTGTATAATGCTGACTACTTTATTTTGATCATTCCTTTCCTTATGAATATGTGACACTAAAGTATCGATTTAATGCATTTATTTCCTTAATCTCTTAATCTATTTGAGAATTATAGTCAAAGCACTTTTTCCTGGTAGTTAGTCAGTGCTTGTGTGGGAATGCACTGGCTGAGCTCAGCCTAAAAAGTATTATCTCACAGAGAGTCTCAGGTCTTTTAGCATGATATAATTTTTGCTTTGGATGCAGGGGGGTTAAGCAAAACAAATGTTATATTCTTTTCACTTAATTTGTTGTTGAGGTTGTGGTACCTTACCCTTTCCCCATTCCAAAGCATTTAGTAACTCCACCAGCAGCAACTTTACTAACCTGCTCTTGTTCTATAACTGTGGTTAGATATGTATTATAATGGCTTAGTTCTACATACTTGTTTACTTGTTGGATTTCTCATGTTCTTCTTGTGGTAGGCTCCATGCTACTATATGACATACATTACATTTTTTTTCTATTTTTTCCCATCCCCAATTCCCCCTGTTATCATACTCACTACTTTTATTGTTTATAAAAGCATCCACTGTTAATATCAACATTTTCATTTTCACTGTCTACTTAAGTGACTATCTGTTCCTATAGCATGGTTTCCCTACACCTATATCCTCCGGACCTACTGTTGATATCCTTTTAATCCAGTTTACCCTGCTAGGCAATCAACTGTTCTGTTTCAAGCTTCTGAAACCTCACATATTCATGCAGAAGTTCATGTTCTTTTTGAGATATTATCTAATATCGCCACTGTTGCATGTACAGTTTGAAAATAACATTTTTTGCATTTTCCCTAAAGTTCTGCATTCCTTGAGTCATTGGAACTCACACAAATATAATATTTTTGGTAAGCTTAAGAAATGTGCCTTGTTGCAATAAACTTGGTTGCTTTATGTCATCATATATGAAGTGATCATCTTCAAAAATTCTTGTTTTTTTTTCAAAAATATATTTATGCTTCAAATGACATCACTTTATTTTAAATATCTATCTTTTAAAGAAGATGTTAAAGAATTATGCTTGTTTCTTACCCTTAGAACTCCATTTTCTGGTGGATCTGGTTTAGGGCATCCACTTAATCCAGATTCCTCATCAGGCTGTCCCTTTGGATCTACTTCTTTTCTGGCCTCGTCATCATTTATACATATAGCACCCCTTAGAAAAGCATAAGGAGAAGGAAGCAATTAGAAACCATGTACAGGCATACAACCACAGGGATTCCTGTTGTGACACAAGTTATGTCTGTGTCACGTGGTTAGTGTAAGTCTACTCAATAATTTATTTATAAGAAACATAGTTTTTGCCTTATTTATTTGATAACAAGCTATTTCTGTAGCAACAACTGGATCCAAAGACATATGAAGAAAAAAAAATCATACATTTCTCATTCAGGTTCTTCTTCCCAGTTAGGGGTCGCCACAGCGGATCACCTGTCTGCTCATGATTGGCAGTGGAGTTTTACAGTGTCGAGTTGCAAGCCTGGCACCCAACCTTCCACAGAAGGCACACACATACACACACTCACGCCTAGGACCAATTTTAGAGTGTCCAATCCACCTACAGCATGTCTTTGGGATGAAACTGGAGCACCCAGAGGAAACCCACGTGACCACAGGGAGGACATGCAAACTCCACACAGAAAGCACCCCACCCAAGGATCAAACCAGAAAACCTCTTGCTGTGAGGCAGCAATGCTAACCGCTGCACTACCGTGGCCACCAAATTTCTCATTCAGGTTATACATGCCAATTTACACTTCTGTCAAAGGTGGACAGTCCAGGTCAGTACACCTTAGCTTCAGCTTCTGTGTATATGGTTTTATATACTTAAGGGACATAAATAAACACTCAAATATGTTACAGAAGACAGTGGGAGAAGAAAGAAAGAAAACAACCAAAATATAAAAAAGCAAATGTTTCTTATTGGGTGAAGACTATTAAAACAAAGTCATAAGTTGTGTAGTAAATGTGCAATATTAAAATAGCCATTAGAATGTGAGCAAAAATATTAAAGAGTCATGTTAAAGGTGAAGAATGCTGTGGAAGTTAAAGCAAAGCAATCATAATGGGATTCATGACAACCAGAAATGTGTCTGGTCTGTAATCAGTTAAGTATTTTGTTTTACCTTTTCTTTATAAAAAGTGTAGATTATGGTTTGGAAGACTTCTTTGGTTGGTTAGGGTGTGTTGTCTCTTTATCTCAGTAGTGTGTGTAAGCTTTTAATTTAAAATTTACCGAGTGGCATAAATATGGTGTTTTTAGGAGAATTTTATAGGTTTGATGATAAACCATGATTTACCAAGGATGTAGATAACATTATTGTGGTACACAAAGATAACAGATGTAAAATGTACACTATTACTGGACTTATATTCTATCCTGCTCTATATTTAGAGAGTGCTACTAGGTAAATATAGATAAATATGCAAGTGCTTTAACCAAAATAACCCACCGTGAGTTAGAAAATTGACAGAGCAAAGTCCATCTTCTGACCTCAGACTTCATACCAAATTTCAGATACTATCATTATATAACTGCTCTTCCACTTGCACCTCATACAAATCCAATTTAACCCCCATACCCCCTCTATTTCTCCTTTCAGTATGTTTCTCTGTACACTCTCCATCTTTTTCACTCTTGGGCTAAGCTGAATATATCACTATTTTTGCATCCTTCACATCACCCTCTTTTCTTTACTTCAGATATCTTTAATGACAGATCAGAGATTTTTTAAAAGAAATACTGTAAGTGTTTTATCCACTGTATATATGATTGTCATAGCAAGACAAAATATGTATAAAATAGTGTACAATAATTGTGAGAATGTTTGCTACACTATGTGCCTTAACCTGTGTGTCATTAGTAATCCAACATCCCACATACAATAATGTGGTTGTATTTGAGTTCACTTTTAATTCATCTCAGCTTTTCAATGAATTGCACAAATTGCCTTCCTATGTTGTTTGCCTTGAGTATGTATTCCAAGGTTGAGACTGAAAATGGTGCACTTGGATCAGAGCAACATCTAAGCTAACAAATTCAAAACAAAATAAAATAAAATACATTTACAGACATATAAATCCACAACCACACAAATTTAAACACATCCATTAGTATTATATAGTATGCAGTATATATTTTATATATAGTAGATATAGGGGCATCATATTCATGCTATCAATATATTTCAGAGTTATAGGGGTGGGGAAGTTATCTTATAAGTTGCAGATATATTTATGAGCCACCCACCAACTATAAAGTACATTAAAAATATCATGCAGGTGACCCCTATGAATACTGATTACCTCAGAAGTTTTATTCTGAGGGTATTTTATGTACAAGTGTGTGTGTGCGCATACGAGTGTGTGTGTGTGTGTGTGTGTGTGTGTGTGTGTGTGTGTGTGTGTGTGTGTACGCGCGTGCATGTGAGTGTAGAACCTATTCACAGGTATTCACAGGCACAGTGCACAGTTCAATATAAAGGCCACACACTATCTTTGTGGCCCATGATTTGGCAGGAATCAGATTCATAAAGTTAAGAATCTCTCCTGTCAAGCCAGCACATAACAGACAGTGGTTCATGCACAGAGATGCCCCTGTACTTCCTTACTACCACCACTCTGTCTCTCACACACACACACACACACACACACACACACACACACACACACACACACACACACACACACACGCACACACGCACACACACACACACATAACAGAAACATCACCCAAATTACAGATCTTTATTAATTTTCTTTCATAATTGAAGGATTTTCAAAAATAAACATGGGCAGTCTTAAAAACAATTAGCAACATAGGTAATTTAGAACAAATGTCCACAAAAAGATGTTGTAAAAAAAGCATCAGTGTCATAAGATGTGTTCTAAGGTGGTAATAATTTCAAAAAGGATGTAAATTATATCATGGTAAGCAAAAAGAAAGGAGGGAGAAAACACTGCCAGAGGTTTCCAAGCACTTCCTGGGAATCTCCATCAGCCTGACTCCAGCTGTGGTAATGTAATAGTTAGGACAGTAATACAACATACATCAGGAACTCCTTGGGTAGACTGATTCAAACTGTGCAAGTTGTAATAAGTTAGACAAGGACCATAAACAAATGGCATTGTGGTAACTGAAAGCAACTGCAGATTTCACAGTAGAAAGGTTATAGACTCAAGATAATATGTACAAGTAAACATAATTATTTACTTGTCAATTTCCTGCTTGCAGACTTCTTTATATGCTGAAAGTACATGAGCTCAAATTTACATAGCACAAGGTAAAAGCAATTGCAATTGCGACTCCCCCACTCTGGACCAGTAATCAAGGAGCCTGAATCCTCACCACTGGCACTGGAGACGGACATTCACTTGGAACAAAAATAGATACACCCACTATTTCAAGATGCAGGTCTCTGCATCAAGCTCAGTTTCCCTTAAGAGAACACAGGGAACATGGTCAGTCTGGGGGTTGGGTCCTCTGTCTCTGTCCAGATCCCCAGTGAGACTTTCCACTGGCACAGCTGTAGGGTTGGGTCCTCCAGCACCGTCTCTGTAAAATCAGTGCTTCATGTCCTGCTCCAAGCAGCTGACACACATACTCTTTGAGATTTTATTTTCACACACACACACACACACACACACACACACACACACACACACACACACACACACACACATACACGCACACACCTGGGAAAGGCTTATACAGATTTACTAGCTATGCCCACCCCCCTTCTGCCAGACTATAAGGTAGTTACACCACCATCAAACACTCCAAAGCCAGTTAATCTGAGAGTCTTGCTAGGTTACCCAGTTATACTGAGTGAAATTAATATTAATACAGACGGTAATGTTGGCCAAACAGCAAGGCTTTCAGTAGTGGCCATAGTGTCACCAGTAGATATAAACAATCTTAAAGGTTAAAATATTTTCTAAAGGACCAAGCACAATGAAAAGTTTAAATATTTTAATAATAAATAATAAAAGAACATGAAAATACTAAATATCTATTTACAATAAACACCAGAGATTCAATCACAGGAAATATTAAAAATAACGCAGGTTCACATGGTTACAGAAAAACAATGCTTAACTAATTTCACTATATTTTCCTGAATGACCTAAAGAATTATTATTCCCTGGTTACTTACTAGAACAAGGCAAGATGAAGTAGGTGAGAGATCCTTCTATGTCAGGTTCCAAGGAACATACTCCTATGAGACTTCAGTCTCACCTAGTATTAAAATATCATTTTTAGTGATGGATTACAGAATGACATCACATACATCTGGTCATCTGACTTCTGGTTCCCATGCTTCCCCATTGGCTAGAAACTGTTAGGATTTAGCACATGTGTTAATAGTACACACACACAGAGCCTTGCTAAGATCTGCTGCAGCTCCGGAATGTCATAAAACAATTTCAACCCTCCGCCCTTCCAGAGTAGCAATTAGTGCACCCCAAAGACAGTGCATGAAGCTTCCTAGTATAGACTTTTTGCCTCTGGCTGCATTGACAACTGTAAAATACAATCTTTATGGCCTAAGCCAAGTAATTTAATTTCAAACCACTTTCAAAGTTTGAACTTAACCTCTGCTCTTCCAATATCCTCTGTTAAAACATATACATTTAAACAGTTACAATAATGCATGTATATTTATTTTTCTGTCCAGCAGGACACACTGTTGGTACATTTCTCACACGGGCAGCTTTACAAATACATTTTTCAACACAAGCATCTGTACAAATCAGTTTGGTATATAAATGACATATAATGCCTTACAAAATTCCAGCTAGCTGTGCTGGCATATGCTGTACATCCATTGCCCTACTTCTCCTGGCATAGCTGGCAATACCTTACATCATCACAGCAATAACTAAGGAAGACAGAAAAAAATGCAAGAGAGACTGGGTGGTAGAATCCTATGTTTACTCTGGACACTCTGAAACATGAAAGTACACTTGGGTCTTTAACTGGGGAGTGAGCACTTGGTAGAACCACTTTGCACTGAAACTGAGCTTATTGAAAATAACTCAGTGACTCTATTTGCATTTAGATCAACCAATCAAATAAGTTAAATACTATTCTTTTATATT
Organism: Protopterus annectens; assembly: GCF_019279795.1. NCBI lineage: Eukaryota > Metazoa > Chordata > Ceratodontiformes > Protopteridae > Protopterus > Protopterus annectens. The sequence continues at coordinate 1,834,473,719 of NC_056725.1, forward strand.
AATTTTGTAGGGTACAACTCCCCCTGAGTGTTCTTTGTGGCAGGTGTACCTTCCACAATACATGTATTTAAATATTACAAAGCAAAGTCATATAACATTGAAGAAGAGGAAAAAAACATAATCTTCATGGATGTAGCTATTCTCTAAGGCTGCACAAAATGGAAGTCTTTGCAACCACACAGCTATAATATTTCAGTTGTGGCAGGATTGCAGCTGTCATATTGAAGCGGGTGGACACATGCACCCTTTTAATATTCTTCTTCAGCAAAATGCAGCCTGAGATATTTTCAGTGGTTGTACTTCAGCAAAAATTGGTTCTTTGATGTATCATGGACTTCTTTCAGTAACAATATTTGTTCAAATTACACCTCCAGACTTCTCACCTGTAATACAAATTCCAACCTTTTACACCCATAATAAATAACAGAGAATGAATCATTGGATGGTTTCCCAATATTGTCTATGATCACTGACTCCAACTTATGTGGGGTCAGACTTCCTATTCATAGAAAAAGTGACTGCATTGTTAAGTGATCAGCAAATTAAATTCAAAAGGTTGACAGTGGAAAGTTAACACAACATTAATGACGCATAGAGAAGTCTGCATCATAGGTAACACTAAATAGAACTTAAAAGCAGAGTTCTCCTCTGACAGTATTCCCTTCTCTGGGGAAATGCAGCCTTCAACACCCCGATCCCATGTAGAAAATGGGAAAAAGGAGCTGATGATGATGATAATGATGATGCAACCTTCAAGTAGGAATATATATGTAGGGGGTTAATGGTGTGGGGACACAGCCTCCTATTGGGGTTGTAGGGGCATTGGTCACTTGAAACAAAAATTAATTTCACATTTTTTGTGAATTATGTTTCATAATTATACGTACATTTAACTATGATATAAAATTCTTTATTACTGCTATTGTACTAGAACTGTATCATGTGATTTGACCTCCTGTATGGTGGCACAGTCTGAAATATACAGTTATGAAATTGCCTAAATGCAAATGGTTTCCATCTCATTCTTTCAGCCATCCTGACGCACCAAATGTAACACGGAAAGAAAACTTAAGAAACAAAATTTTTCTATGTGCCACAAATAATTATACGATTTCAGAAGTAATGGAATACAAGCTGGGTTATATTTTACTTGAGAGAATTTATCTGTTGCTGAGGTAATTTAGCTAAAACTAGAAACTGTGGATCCAGGAATTCTTTCTTTTCCCCTTTTGCTGCAAAAAGAATTTCTATGGACCATGAAAAGATACAACATGTTACATGGTCATGAAAATTCATAATACATTTCATTTTCAAAGGAAGAAAGAAAACTTATTGCAGTGATGACATCAAGGTTTTAGTGATACTATGAGCAGTGAAATCATCTGCTATTTTTCCCCATTTATTTGCCAAGAGGGCAGTAGATATAGCAGATTCATGCATTAAAGAATCAAGCCAGACCCTGAGTTTGAAGAACTCCATGATTAATTTGTGTAAGAATTATATGTTATATTAGAAATTCTCTCTTAAGGGGCAGATTGCTAAGAGATTTAATATTAGACAAACTGAATAAAGTATACAGATGGAGAGAAGCAAACTCATCATAATAAAGATCTTATTAAGAGTAGAATAGATATAGAGAATCTTATGAGATGAAAAACTGAAAAAAGTAAATGTGAGAGTACACATGAGTTATGAAGTCTCTGGTAAAATAAATAAAGCAAATATAAAATTATCATGCAGCAGGGTTGACTACAACCACAAAATTGTACAATCAATGTACTGTTAACTGTAGAGTGTAACAGTACGTTAATGTGCATAGCATGGATGACGGATCTCACCTCCTGCTATGTCGAATACATCGAACTATGGGTATCAATGTATTCAGTTTCGACCTCTCAGAAATTTCGCTGTTATGTATTCAGGAAACTGTCAACCAATGCAGTTTCTAGGTTTTGACAATATATATATATATATATATATATATAGAGAGAGAGAGAGAGAGCATACCCCACTAAACAAACAGAAGTCATAAATCTACAAGTATAGGAAATGGGGTGTAATTCACCATGATAAATGACAGTGAAAGACCTGCAAAATCTTGTGTTTTGAACCTATCTATAAAAGCCCATATTCTAGTCTTTTTCTGAGTTTTCCTTGCTGACCTTTCATTAAATAAGCAGGATATTAAGCTGAAAAAATATATATGGTGGCTATTCTACTTTTAAACATTCCAGTGCACCACACTGATGAAGAATTTCACATCACCAAATTGTCATCTTTTGCACTTAGAGTTTTTGTATTGTCAAGTATCAATCACACAAATATTGATTTGTTTGGTGGCATATTTAGGATTTTTACTTCTGATGTAAGGTGAGTTCATTAGAGGTATATTTTGTACAGGTGCTTTAAAGTCTAGTCTGTAAAAAAGCCAATATCCTTGACCCAGTGGAAACCAAGACTAATGCAGCATGCCAGATTACAACTTCATAGGTAAATACTAGGCTATCTGTTTGCAGATTATTACAAACCTAGCCAACAACCAGAAGTCAAAATCAAACCCTGTACCTTACATCTCTGAGGTAAAGAACATAACCATTATGGAAATACCTTTGTGTGAATGGCACACAAAACCCTACATTTGGTTCCTGTATGTAAATTGCCGTTTGACAGTTTGAGATTTGCGTATAAAATCTTCAGATATTGACAGCAAGATACTCAACTCCATTTCTATGATTCTTGTACAACCATTAGGGACTTCAGTGCAACTCAGTGCTGAATTATACATCAGCAACGTTTTCCATCACTACCTGAAGTTTTACAGAAGTCAAGTTTGTGGTCACAACTTTTTTTGTCTCATGAAATAAATAGGATTGTGCTTCTGATGTAATTACATCTCACTAAAGACACATTCTGGGCAGGTGTTATATAGCTCAGCCTGAGCTGAAGTTATAACATGCACACTCCTAACAAAAAAACAAGGATAATGCAGCACACCAGACTATGACAGGTAAATACATATGAAATCTCAAATGCGATACTTATTTGTAAAAGGTCATATGTCAGACTTCTTATGAAACACTTTTGTGTAATCTCCACGTGACCTGCCCAGAGGCTCTTCAACTGTGCCCTATCAGTTTTTTTGTTCCTGAGGTTTGAGTTGGGGATTGCTAAACTGGGTGAGTATTCTCTGGCCTACTTATTCCATTCAAGGGTCTAATCAGGTCATTTATTCCCTTGGGAGTAAGAGATGAACATTAGGAAACAGACTAGTTTACCGGTCCTATCAAAGTCCCAACCAACCTTTTCCTATTGGTGACTAGCAGGCTCACAATTAATGGATGGTTGGAAAAGGATATCTTTGGCTATACCCATGTCATCCGAGGCTCAGCAGCACACATACTACTTAATGGTATGAGTCTGCCCTAGCTTACTCCACTGCTGATAGTCCATACATGAGAGGAGCTGCTAGTGTGGCAGGACAAAATGCCCAACCCTACCCATGGTAAGCTGCCATTGGCCTCTTAAGCCTATCCTACTCCACCTAACCCTTTCAATATCTCTGTCACTAACTAAACATGAGACACCTGAGTAGTTGCCAGGGTTACATCCTTGTATGCCATGGGATCAGGCATCCTTTGGGACATTTTCACAATTGCAGGGAATGACAACAGGATACTCACTACAAAACACACCTGAGGCAGCTGTTTAGCTCATATGGATTTTAATGCAGTGTAGTACTGAAGTTGAAAAAAAATAAACAGAGAAACTAGTGGTCTTAAAACTTCAAACATTATTTCTGAGCTTAGTCACAATTTCCAAAAATCATAAAACCCAGGTAGTGTTCCAAAGCAGCAAGCCTTGATCCATCACAGACAAGTTGTTGTTTGTCTTTCGGCTTTTTCCCGGTAAGGGGTCGCCACAGCGGAACTCCGGTCCGCTAATAATTGGCAGTAGATTTTTACAAAACACCGAGGTGCCAGCTCTACGCCCAAACTTCAACAAAGGCACGCCCATTTACGCATGCATGTCTTTCGAACGCTACCCAACCACGGGGAGGACATGCAGACTCCACACAGAAGGCACTCCCAAGCCAAGAATCGAACGAGAGAACCTCTTGCTGTGAGGTAACAACGCTACAGCTGTACCACCACGGAATACTATCCATCACAGACAAGTGATCCTCATTAACAAAAAATCAGAAATAAGTACTGAATTTGACATCATCATAATCCTACTCAACCCTTGGAGTTTCATGTTGCCAAGTTTGTGGTCACAAATATGTTGTTCTGGTAAAATATTCAGGATTTCTACTTCTGATGCAATGACATTTCATTACAGTTGTATTCCAAAGAGATGTTATACAGCCAAACTTGAGCAGAAGTCATATATGCACTTCTAATGAAAGCCAAAAATAATGCAGCATGCCAGACTATGATAGCAAAATGCATTTGACACCCTACATTTGTTACCTGTCATTAAATGTTCATATGTCAGTCCCCCTGTAATACTTTCAAGATGTCATTTAGGGAATGATAAAAGTATACTTGGCAATAAAAAAGCACCTAAGACTGTAATTGAACCCTTAGAGATTTCAATGCAGCTTAATGCTGAATTTGATGTTAGCAAATAGTTCACCTCAGCAAACAGAGTTTTATTGATTGTAGGCCTGGTTCACACATGTGTTACTTTATCTGTTGAAACATCTCAGATATTTACTTCTTTGTAATTCACAACTGAGTGAAGATGTATTCCAGAGACTGCTGTATAGTCCAGTCTGAGCAGAAGTCATATATGCAATGCTGTAGGAAATAGTGAGTAATGCAACATGACAGTGTATGATATAAAACAGAAATCTGACAGTCCTCCTTTAAGACCTGTTTGCAATATTATTCCAGAATGACAACAGGATATACAACTAGAGAATACACATAAGATTGGTATTCTACCCTTATGGATTTTAATGTAGTCTACTACTGAATTTGACAACAGCAAATTGTCCTCCTTAGCACACACGTTAATGGTGGTGCCATGCAATCACAAAATTGTTGTTTGTTTGGCAAATTGTATAGGATCTCTGATTCTGAAGTAGTAGCAACTCGATAAAAATATATTCCAAATAAGTGCTGATTCCAAGCCTGAGAAGTCATACTCTTTCCCAAATAGCAACTAATAAAGGGATTCTCCTGTCCAAAATTGGTGGTTGTTTTCTGTCTAAGGACACTTTGGGTTCATTGTCTCACTATTTCATTGTTTGAATTCTGAGTCTGCAAGTTATTTTCTGGCACTTATTTCATTTTCACTTTTCACTTTATTGATGCCTGCTGCTATTGTTGTAATGAATGGGTTGTGATTCCATTTTGCTGTTTATTTGAAGGACTGGTTCTGTCCTATTTGCTATCTTTAGTAGAGTATACTATTAGGTGTCTATATTACTTCATTTAAAGCTAATTCCATTGAATGT